>NC_066529.1:2513093-2548093 GCF_024679095.1 Eriocheir sinensis | reverse complement strand
CCTCTAATCTACTCTGGATCGGCTAATAGACTTCCAGAGACTTCTCCCAAACTGCTAAGAGTATTCAATGTCATGTTTGCATTCCCTGAAGGGTTCCAATATCATCAACACCAGTAAAGAGAGATTAGAATGTCCTTGTACCCTCCTCTGAATCTCCTCTGGATCGACCCAAAGACTTCCAGAGACTTCTCAAACACTGCTTTCCCATTGCCAAGAGTACTCAACGTCATCCCACAACATTTGCATATGCTTGAGAGTTCCTCTTTGCATACCAACACCAGAATATGCTTTTACTCTCCTGTTAACCTCTTTAAGACTCACTATAAGGCTTCAATCAGCTCTCCAAGAATAGCTTCCCCCTCCTGAGTATTTTCTATGTTCTTTTATAATACGTTTGCTTATAACGCCATCCAGATCAGAGAACCACTAAAGGAATGTGCTTGCGCTCATCTCATAACTTCCTAACGGTTTTCCTATAAATGATTCCCAGAGCATCCCATCTCCTCCCACATCCACGTTCGCTAAATACTCCATCAAGAAAACAACTTCAATAATGGGAGCTTAGAATATGCTTATGGCCGCTTCTTCTTAATCTTCCTTCTCCCTCCCTCCCTCCCACTCGATCCTATCTCATGTTTTTCTGAGGCTTTCTAAGAATGGCTTCCGCTTCCAGGAGCATTCAAGGTCCTTAAACGCCTTCAGGTTTCCCAAGGTCACTTTTCTTCCCACACAACCCCCAGGTCTTGTCTCTCTCTTTCTCTATCTCATCTATTCCTTTACCTTACCTCTCCTTCTATTCCCTTTCTTTCTTTCTTTTTTCCTCTCTCTTCTCCTACTCCTTCATGCACCTCATCTTCGTTATAATACTTTTCCTCCTATTTTTCTTTCCTCTTCTATTTCTTTCTCTCTCCTATTCTCCTCCACATTTTCTTTCTGGTTCTCCTCCTTTTGGTCTTCCTCCTCCTCCTCTCGATCTCCCTCTCCCTTTCCCTCCTACGCCCCCGCCTCCGCCTCTGCCTTCTCCTCCTCCTCTCGCTCTCCCTCTTCCTCTTCCTCCTCCTCCTCCTGTTCTAATCCTGCACTTTCTTCAGTAACTACTTCTGATGAAAGACAAAATCCCCGACGCAATACAGGAAGGAAATTGCCGTCTTTGTTGCTCTCTTTAGGTTTTTGAGTCCAAGTTTTCTGTTTGTCCTCCTTTTCTAGCGTCAGTGTTTTCCTTTTTCCTCTTTTTCTTTTTCCCCTTTTTTCGCCATCGTCTGCAATGGCTCCGTTGAAGTATGTGCCATTGTTTACTGCCTCTTTCTTCACTGCGTTTCAAAATTTGCCTTCAGTTCTTTACTTCTCTTTCGTTTTTCTCTCTGCGTCCTTTTGTTTCTATCTCTCCTTCTTTTCCCTTCTTCGTTTTCCCTTTCCTTATCTTTGTGTTCTCAAGTTTCTGTCATTCTCTCTCTCTCTCTTACCCTTTCCTATCTTTCTCAACCTTCTCCTCCCTTTCACAACCCTTCATTACTATCTTCATTCTCTCCTCATCCCTCCTTCTCTTCTTCCTAATTCTCCAGCTTTTCGTCCTGTTCCTCTCCTCTTTCTCCTCCTGCTCCTCCTATTTCTGCTTTTTCTTCTTCCTCTCTCTTGTCTTTCTTCCTATTCCTCCTCATCCACCTCCTTTTCCTCTTCCTTATACTTCTTCTAGTCCCCTTGCTTCCCTTTTTTCTGCTTATTTCTCTTCCTCCTCCTCTCCTTCCCCATTCCTCCATTCCTTCCTACTGCTTCCTCTCGCCTATTCCTCTTTATCAACCTTCTTTTTCCTCTTCCTTATACGTTTAGTCCCCTTGCCTCCCTTTTTCTCCTTATTTCTCTTCCTCCTCTTCTCCTTCCCATTCTTCCATTCCTTCCTACTGCTTCCTCTCGCCTATTCCTCCGTATCCACCTCTTCCTCTTCCTCATACTCATCCTGTCTCCCTTTTTCTCTCCTGCTTCCCCTCCTGCTTCTACTCCTTCCGCTCCTCCTCGTTTCCTGCCTACCAATCTGGGCCTTTTAAGATCATGGGGCTCCAGCGGCGGTGTTTTGCTGGCCGGCCGTGAGCTCCGCGGGGCGCTGTGGTCGTGGACGCATTGGGGATGAGGTGGAGGGAATGGACGCGGCGGAGGGGGACGGCGGAGAGGGGACGGCGCAGAAAAATATGAGGATAAAAGGAAGATGAAATGAGTGGCTTAGGAAGGTTCAGTAAAGGAGGGAGGGACAAACAAAGGATGGATGGTTGGGTGGATGAATGGGTGATAAAAAGAAGACGAAATGAGTGGCTTAGGAAGGTTCAGTAAAGGAGGGAGGGACAAACAAAGAGTGGATGGTTGGGTGGATGGGTGGATGATTGGGTGGAGAGTGGAAAAGTTGTGTGAGGTGGAGGAGCGGGGTAGAAAAACAGGTGGATGAAAGGTAGATGAAATGAGTGGCTTAGGAAGGTTAGATGGAAGTTAGAGGGATAAACGGAGTGGATGAGTCGAGTGGATGGCTTAGTGGATGTGTGGATGAATGGGTGTAGAGAGGAAAGGTAGGGTTGAAGAGGTGGATGAGTTAAGAGGGAATGAGATAATAACTGGATGGGTCTGGTGGATGGCTAAGTGGATGGGTGGATGAATGGGTGGAGGGAGGAAAGGTAGGGTTGAAGATATGGGTGAGTGAAGAAGGAATGAGTTAATGGTAAGGTGAATAAAAGTGGATGAGTCTGGTGGATGACTGAGTGGATGGGTGGATGAATGAGTGGAGAACGGAAGTGGGGGGTGAAAGAAGTGGGTGAGGTTTTACTTTTGTCTCTCTCTTTCTCCAGATTTCTCTCATCCATTTCTGTTCTCTACTTCTTCCTCCTCTCTTTCTCTCTCTCTTTATTTATCTCATTTCTCCATCCCATTATTTTCACTCTCATCTCTCTCTCTCTCTCTCTCTCTCTCTCTCTCTCTCTCTCTCTCTCTCTCTCTCTCTCTCTCTCTCTCTCTCTCTCTCTCCAACCTCCTTCAATTCTCTTCTTTCTTTCACCTGCTCTGTTCTCTTCTTCCTCCTCCTCCTTCTTCTCTCCTTCTCTTTATTCATCTCTATTCTCCATTCCATTCTTTACTCTCATCTCTCTTTTTCCTCCTTCACCCACTTGTGTTCTCTCCTATCTCCTCTTCTTTGAACGCTTTCTTTTTTCTATTTGTCGAGCCGCGCAAAGCATCAGAACGTATTCGAGTCGATGCGAACGGCTCAAAGCTACAGGAAAATGACAAGGTCCTTCTTTTTCTGTCCGAAGAAGAAAGGAGGGAGGTGTAGAAGAGGATGGGGCGAGAAGGACACGAAGGGGAGAAGTAGAAAGGGGATGCTGGATAAAGAGGAGGTATACTAAGAGGAAGAGGAAGAAGAGGAGGAGGAGGAAAGCAGTAGGAGGAGGTGGGGAAGTAGAGGGCACGGAGGAGAGGAGGAGAGGCAGCATGATAACTAGAATACTGAGGAAATAAAAGAAAATGAAGGACAGGCAAACACGAGTTGAAAGGAGGCGGCGGAAATGGAGGAGGAGGTGGAGGAAATGGACGAAGAAAGCGAGAAGGATCAGAAAGAGGAGGAGAAGGAAGAGGAAGAAGAGGAGAAGAAGGAAGAGGAAGAAGAGGAGAAGAAGGATGAGGAAGAGATAAAAAGAAATGGAGAAAAACAAGAGGGAAGGAAGCAAAAGAAGAAAAAAAGAGTAGGGAGAGAAAAGAAGAAAAGGCGATGCGTGGGAAGAGAAGGAAATAAAGTAAAGAGAGAGAAAGAAGAGAAGAAAACTGGAAGAGGAGAAGGAGAAGGAAGAGAAGAAGGAGGAAGAGGAAGAGGGAAAGAATAAGGCAAGATAAAAAGAACAGGCGAAAGAAATGGAAGAAGAAAACGAAAGATCAGAAGGAAAAGCAGAAAGAGGAGGAGAAGGAAAAGGAAGAAAAGAAGGAGAAGAGGGAAAAAATTAGGCAAGAAAAAAAAAGAGGGAAAAGATGAAAAAAAACGGAGAAAGAAAAGCAGAAAAATGTGACGCGTGCAGAGAGGGTAAGAAAAAAAAGAAAGAGAAAAAATAGAAGATTAGAAGAGAAAAGAATAAAAAAGGATGAAAAAAAGGAGAAAGAAGAAAACGAAGGAGACGAAAGAGGAGAAAGGAAAGTAAAATGTAAGGAGGCAGGAAACAAGAAGAGAGGAAGAGGAGGAAATCAAGGAGGGGAGGAGGAAAATGAGGAGGAAAACCGAGATGTAAAGCGGAAGAGGAGGAAATCTCTCTCCATTCCTCTCCTCTCCCCTACTTCTCTACCCTTTCATTTTCTTCTCTATCCCTCAAACCCTTCATCCAATGCTTTTTCTCTCCCTCCATCTTTCTCTTTCCTCCTTCCTCTCTCCTTTTCTCTTCCTCTGTCCTCTTCTTTCCTCCTCTCTCTCTCCTACTCCTCATTCTTTTTCCCTTCTCTCCCTCAAACCCTTCATCCAAACCCTTATTCTTTCCCTCTATCCTTTTTCCTTCTTTCCTCTCCCTCTATCCTCCTCTTTCCCTCTCTCTCTCTCTCCTCCTCCTTCTCTTGCCTACGTCACGGTCGCCGCCATTACTGTTTACATACGAGGAGACGCAGGTGCTGGAATTCCGGGAGTATTTTTACGCGGCTCATTTTTAAGCTGCGCGCCGGGTATAAACTGGCGAAGGGGCTTAAATGAGACGCTTCATTGCCGACGCGCGGGATTAGCGACAACACTGCCAACGCCCCGCCCTGCCCCGTGAGTATAAGGGGGACAGGACCCGCGGATGTGAAGGGTCAGAGTAGCAAGGGAGCGTCAAAGAGCAGAGAGAAGTAACGGGGACAGAGGATCAGAGTAGTGAGTATCAAGGGTTCGATCGGGGGTAGCAAGAGGTTAAAGCCCAGATCATCAATTTCTTCAACACCTTAGTCCATCTGTTAAAAAAGGCTCTCGCAGAAGTTATAGGGGTTTCCATGGGTCGTTTCTTGAGCCTAGCGGTAGTTTTGTAAGGCTCTTGCGCCATGAACGGTAAAAAACACTCATGACAACCAAACGTATCTCCTCAGTGGCCTCCCAAAACGTTCGTAACAAGAGCCTGAAACGTTTGGTACTACGAGTCTGATCAGGTCGGTATTTTAAGACACTTTCCCTTCTCACATCAGCTATTTCTAAAGGTCAAAGAGGGGGTCAATCGGGTTCTCATGAGTGTTTCTTTAGGCTCATGGTACAGGGGAAGGGTCACACTACCACCAGGGCCATAAAACTACTCCTGGAAATGCCCACAACTCCTAAGAAAGCCTTGATAAATTTGTGTTCTTGGGCGGCGAAATGTTTTATAATACGAGTCTAAACCCCAAATAAGTGGACATGACGTGCCGTGGGATGGGGGAGAAAAGCGAATATCAAAAGTTAGACAAGACCCGGCGATGAAGGAAATATGAGGAGCGATTATCAGGAGTTAAACCACGAGTATTAAATGAATAGAATCCGCGGGGGGAAAAGGGAATTAGAAAGGCGAATATCACAAGTTAAACCACGAGTATAAGGTAGATAGGACAAGCGGATGAAGGGATTTACACTCTCGAATATCAGGAATTAAACCAAGACTATTTAAGTGGACGGAACCCGCTGATGGAAAGGCAATTAAATAGGCGATTATCACGAGTCAAACCACGACTATTAACCACGTGAACAATACCCGCGGCTTAACTGAAGAACGTATAAGGAAAGAAGAGCTGTGAATATTAAAAGGAAGGATGAAGAATATTTAAAGATCAGAAGATTCGCTAAAACGGAGGTCGATGAAGACTGTCAGGACTCACCAAAAATTCAAGGGAGGATAATGAGAATGTGAAGGGAGAGAAGGAGCTGAGGAAGGGAGGAAGGGATGGAGGAGAGAAGGGAGGGGAGAGGTGGAGGGTGAGATGGAGGGATGTTAGCCATTTTTTGCTTTTCCGCATGGCTCAGAACGCCCTTGTGTGTGTGTGTGTGTGTGTGTGTGTGTGTGTGTGTGTGTGTGTGTGTTAAGTGAGGAAATTCTTTATAGTGATACAAATAAAAAATAACCAAAGATACGATGATAGTTAAGTGGAAAGACGATGATGATGATGATGATAACGTAGAAAAATAGTGTAAGATTTAGACAGTGATGAAAGAAGGTTATATTGGTGATGGTGCTGGTGGTGCTGGTAATACTGCAGAGGTCGAAACAATTGTGGTGGTACTGGTTGGAGTGGTGATACTAGGCGCGGTGGCGGTGGTGGTGTTGCTGCAGATTTGCCTGAATGCTCGTGGTTGCGTTACTGTTTGTTGGTGTTGTGGCGCAGTGGGGGCTAAGGGGAAGGTGATATATGGTAGTGCGGAGTGGGTAGAAACTGCTTGGTGGTGGTGGTGGAGGTGGTGGTGATGTTGTTGTTGTTGTTGTTGGTGGTGGTGGTGAGTATGAGATTGGGGAACTTGGAGAGGAGGAAGATTTAGGGAATGAGGAAAAAGTAGCAGACTATGGACTTAAGTTTTAGGATTTAGAGTAAGGAGAGAGAGAGAGAGAGAGAGAGAGAGAGAGAGAGAGAGAGAGAGAGAGAGAGAGAGAGAGAGAGAGAGAGAGAGAGAGAGAGAGAGAGAGAGAGAGAGAGAGAGAGAGAGAGAGAGAGAGAGAGAATGTCATCTTCGAAAAAAAAAATGGAGAAATAAAAATGAAAAATAAAAGTGTTCCCTTCGATGACAGAAAAAATGAAAAATGAAAAATAAAAAGTAAGAAACAAATGAAAAGCGAAAATGTGCTCTCTGCGACGACGAGAAAATAAGGAATACTATGAAAAAATAAAGAAATTGCTACTAAAAATAATACGAGGGCGATTTGGCGAGGAAACAACGGAGAGATAAAAGACTTAGTGATAATAATGGAAGAAAAAGCAAGATAGAGAAGACGAGGAAATTGTGAAGAAATGGAAGAAGGGGACAAGGAGGTGAAGGAGGAGGAGGAAATTTCGGAATGGAGGAAAAAGGAAAAGGAGAGCGAGAGGAGGAAGATAGAGAGAATGAAGAGAAAGTAGCAGACTATGGACTTAAGTTTTAGGATTTAGAGTAAGGAGGAAAAAGGAGGAGGAGGAGGAGGAGGAGATGGTCGAGCTAGGAAACTAAAGCTGGGAGATGATGGTGTAGAGGTGGTGATGGTGATAGTGGTGATGATGGCGGTAGTGAAGGGTAGAAAATAGTATAAATGGTGGTGAGCGAGGTAATAATATAACTGAATGTGGTGGTGGTGGTGGTTGTGGTGGTGGTGGTGGTGGCATGTGGGTTGGGCATCCGCAGAAAATTTTAAAGAGAAATGTGAAGGGATGCGGAAGGGAGGATGATGAGGGAAGGAAAAAAACAAACATATGGGGATGATTTCTGAATATGGACTGGGCTGGGGATGATGTCGACATGATTAGCAGGATGACATGAACACGAGAATATGAACCAGGGATAACGAAAATGAGAATGGTGAACATGGGGATGACAAAAATGAGACTGGGAAACTTGGGAATACTAACTAGAGACTGGGGACTTTGGTTACGAATGGGAAGAGTTTAAATAGTGGACTGGTAGAGGGCAGGAACTTAAAGAGGGAGGAACGAGGAGGACTAGAGAAGGCTTATGCAGAATGTAAGGTTAGAACATAAGGAAGAAGGCGGTATTACAGAGGCAGGAAGGTAAGGCCAGAGAAAGAATAGGAGACAAAAAGGTTGGATATGGCTGATGATGACAAGTGAGAGGTGAAAGAGAGGTAAGAAAGGGAAGAGAATGATAATAAGGCAGAATACAAGAACAGGGATGACTGAGTGAGGTCCCAGAAACACAGTAGGAAGGGAACAGGTTAATGAAAAGAGATAAGAAGGGAAAGAGGATGAAATGAGAAGATGGGACACATGGAGTAGGAGACGGAGGGGTGGTCCAGAAACATAGAAGGAAAAGGAACAATTAAAAAAGAAGTGTTTGAAACCAAGAATCAGATCTGCAATGAATCTTGAGGTATAATAAGGGAAAAGAAATGGCATTGAAAGGTCACATGAAGGAGACAAATGATAGTGAGAGAAGGGGGATAAGATCAGGAGCGTATAGGGCAAGAAGGAAGGAAAGTAAGGAGTAGGATTAAGGGGGATAAGGAGGAAGGATACAGGAAGGGACAGGAGGAGGTAGGTAGGTTAAGGATGGCTACTCACCCACGCAGGGATTCTTATGAACTCTCCTAAAGATCTTCTCACACCTGCGTTTCTGTCGATCGTTGGGACAGATGCAACCGTACATCGGGGACATCTTGAGCTTGGTCCAGGCAGAGAGACAACTGTTCCTGTGGGAGAAAGACACTTGTGAGGATTTCAGAGACGGAGGCGAGGGAAGGGAAAGAAAGGAAGGAGGGAAGGAGGGTTAGCTTTCGAAGATGAAGTGAGAGAAGGTAAAAGTGAAAGGAAAGGAAAAGGGAAAGAAAGAAACAGTGATAATGAGACAGGAGGAGAAGAAGGAAGAAGAGAGGACGGGAAATGAATGTGAAGAAGAGAAACGAAGACTAGAAGGGGAAGCAACAGAAATAGGAAGAAAGAAAACAGGCAGAAGAGAGGAAATAAAGAATGGAAATTAATGGGAAGGAGAGAAACGAGGAATAGAAAGGGGAAAAGAGAAAGAGAAAGAAGAGAAATCAGTTTGAGAGAATAAAAAGAAAAAAGGTAAAAGAAGAGAAAAGAAGAAAAAAAGGAACAGAAACAGCAATAATGGAGACAGGACGAGAAAGAAGGAAGAAGAGAGAAAGGGAAACGAACAGGAAGAAGAGAAACGAGAACTAGAAGGGGGAGAGAAAGAGAAAGCGGGGGAAAGAAGGGAAATTAGTAGGAGAGGAGAGAAATGAGGACCAGGAAGGGAAACTGGACAAATTGAAGGGAAGCATGCAAAGGAGATCTAAGGGAAGGAGAGAAAGAGGGAGAAGAGGGAGAGAAGATTAAGGAAGAAGAAAGGGAGAGGACGGAGTAAACATCACGAAGGGAGAGAAGAAAGCGAGCAAGCGAGGGAGAGAAGGTAAAAGGGAAGTGGCTTGTGGAGGAGGAGGAAAGAAGGAAATGGAGGAGAGAAACGAGGGAATTGGAGGAGGAGGAGGAGGAGGAGGAGGCAACCCGAGTCTCTGCCTTTGCTGTTTCACTTTCTTCCTCCCACACAATATTGGTTTAAGTCGAATTTGCAACAAAACCTCCACTGCCTTCTCCTCTTCCTTCTTCCCCTCCCTCTCCCAGATATTCCTCTCTCTCTCTCTCTCTCTCTCTCTTTTTTTTTTTTTTTTTTTTTTTTTTTTCCTTTCTTTTTTTCTTTATTTATTTTCTTCTTTCATTCTTTTCTCTTTTACATCCACTCCTTTTATCCTCTATGCTTGTTATTCTATTGTTTCTTCATCCTTCTCTTCTCCTCCTCTTCCTTTCCTCTATTCTCCTTCTTCTCTCTTTTCGCTTCCTTCCTCCTCCTCTTTCTTTCCTCCAAGCGCCAGTTCGATCGTTCTTACTTCCTTCATTCTTTCTCTCTCTCCCTCTATTCCTGTTCGCCAGTTAACTCTTTCTTCTCCTTTCTATTTTGAGTTTTTCCTTTCCTCCTTCTGTTTCTCTTTATTTCCTCCTTTTCGTCCACTACTTTTATCTTTTATGCCCGTTGGTCAGTTGCTTTTCCATCCTCTTTTTGTATTTCATCTTTCTCTTTTTCTATTGCTTCATAGGTACTCACCAAGCACTCTTTTCCCTTCCTCTTTGTACTTCCTCTTTGCCTCTGTCCTCCCTCTCTCCCTGTCTGTTAGTCAATCTCTTTCTTTTTGTCTTTGCCTACGTAGCTTTCTTTCCTTTTCTCCCAGCTCTCCATTTCTCCACTTTCTGCCTATCGGACTTCTCTCCCTCCCTACCTTTCTCTGTTTCCCTCCCTCCCTCCTTTAGCTATCCCAGTCTTTCCTTCCATTCTCTTTCCTCTTTCTCTCTCTCCTTCCATCCATGTCTTCGTTAATGTCGGTTCTCCACTTCTTCGTTCGTTCGTGATTGTCGATTCTCCGTTCCTTCCTTCTCCTTCTCCTCCTCCTTCTACTCTTTCTCTTTCTCCTCTTCATACTTGGTTTCGTCTTCCTGGTATTCTCTTCTTTTTACAAACTTTTTTTTCTTTCTCTTCTTCTTTTACATCTTCTTCGACTTCGAGTTTATCCACTTCGTCTTCGTCCTTGTTTTTACAGTTCCTGCAGCTTCTCCTCCGTCCCTTTCCCTTCTTCTTCTTCTTCGAGTTCGACTTTATCCTCTTCCTCTTCGTCCTCATCCTACCATTCCAGTTGCTCATTCTCCATTCCTTCCCTTCTCCCTCATCTTTTTCTTCTTCGCTTTCCTCTCTTTCTTCGACGCTTACCTCTTCTACACTATTCGTTGCTCATCCTCCATTCCTTCCCTTTCTTCCTCTTCCTCTCCTTCTCCTCCTCCTCCTCCTCCACGGCATCGCTTCCCTTTCGACGGCTTGAGTAATTTCCTTTTAGTTTCGCACGCTTCCTCCCTCGCCCCTCCCCATTTCCCTGCATCCCCCGCGCCCATATTTTACCCTCCCTCTATATTTCCTGCGACTGCCGATGTGCAATTTCCCCTTACCCTCAAACCGCTAAGAGTCCCCGCCTTTTTTCCTACCCTTCTTCCTCGCCTCCAGAGTCTGCATGTATAGATTTTTTTTGGTGGTATTAAAGGGACGGAAAAATCATATTAGTTTTTTTTTAGTATAGCTGTTTTTTTGGCTCGGTTTGGCTATTAATAAGTGAGGTAAAGCAAGATATAGCTGAGCGTGAAGGGGGAATTACTAGGCTAATCTCTTCTTCTTTATGATTTTAATGTTCGTGGCTTCATTGATTTTTTTTTTTTTCAAGTTCTTTTTTTTCTACGTTCTTTTTAGCGGCTTCAGTGATTTCCTTTTATTTTTTTCAAGTTTTTTTTAACGTCTTTTTAGTTGTTATATAATACAGAAATAAACATAAAGAAAACTGGAATGGGATTATCTCTTTTATTATGACTTTTAACTGTTTTTCCACTTGTTTTCTTGTTTAGTTATTTCACATAAGTCACACATTCGCTCACACACACACACACACACACACACACACACACACACACACACAAACATCACACATTTGTTCCCTTCTGCGTTTTCTTTGGCTATTAATACACAAATCAACATGAAAGAAAATGGAATGAGGTTATCTTTCACATTTTTTTATTTATTTAACGCTCGGCACATGTTTTCCTCTTCATCTTTTTACACATAATTATACATTCGTTCACACATACACATTACACATTTGTTCTTTTCATTGTTTTCTCTATTCATTAATACACAAATGAACACGAAGGAAACCGGAATGAGGTCATCTGTTTTGTGTTTAGTTTTTGGTTTAACGCTGGTCGACACATTTTCCCCTTTAAAATAACACCGGGAAGGGAATATATTGTTCTTTCTTTACCCTGTTACCAAAACGCAGCAAGCAACTCGACACACGCCAACACACGAAAGGGAAAAAACCCAAAATACATAAAATACAGACTTATTGGTTATTCTTCGTTCATACTTGCGCAGTCGTCGTCATCTCTCTCCTCATTTCAGGGACGGAAGGGACATGGCAACACTGCAGCACGCGAGGCAGATGTAATGGTGTTTCTTATCGCACTTTTTCGCCTGCTAATAAGACGATGAAGAGACACGACTGACACGAAGGGAAGCAATCTGTCACTTCCCTTTTATTTAGCGTGTTGGGTAGATTCGCTCACGCCCGACTTTTACGAAGGAGAGAGAGTTTGTGGGTAAGTAATTGTTAGTCCAGTCCATCTTTACCAGTTAGAAATAGTAGAAAGAGAAAGCAATAGACAGTCTCCCAGTGTTCTCTTTTCTTTTAAATGTATCTCTTTTATTTTGCGTGTTGTCTACCTTCGTTCGTATCCCACTTTTACGAATGAGAGAGAGAGGTTGCTTGCGGGAAAGTAAAATGAATAGTCTGTCTTAATCAATCTGTCAGAGAAGTGAGAAATAAAAAAAGAGAAATAAAAAGAAGAGAATGAAAAAAAAACAGTCGACCATCTTGCAACGTTGTCTCTTTTCTGTTTGTCATATCTCTTTTATTTTGCTCATGTTCCACTTTTACGGATGACAGACAGGTGTGGAGACGTAATTAGGGGCCTATCTTTACCTGCAAGTCGGAGTAGGAAGAAAAAGCAGTCTGCAAATTTTTCTTTTCTCTTTTTTTTCATTGTTTGGGTTCCTTCGTGTCTGACTTTTACGCATGACAGACAGGTGTGAAGAAATGATTAGTAGTCTACCTTTACCTGTTAATTAAGGAAGTAAAAGAAAGAAATCGACAACCCTGCTTTTTTCTCTCCATCGTTTGTATTTGTTTCTCCCGCTTCTGCTTCTTCTTTTCTTCCTTCTTTGACGCATGAGAAGCAGGTAAGATAGACAGGTAATAGACAGATAATGATTAATAGCTGACCTTTACCTATTAATATGGATAGTGAAATGGGAGCATAGCAGAAACAACTAACATGACTCTCTCTCTCTCTCTCTCTCTCTCTCTCTCTCTCTCTCTCTCTCTTCCTCTTACAGTCACGCCTTCTTGTTCTTCTTTGCTACATTTCTTTCCTTCCATTCATAATTCACATTCAGGTCGTCACGTCCTCACACTCGACCCTCTGCACACACACACACACACACACACACACACACACACACACACACACACACACTTGTCACACTGATATAAGGCTTGTCCCTCCCTCCTCTCCTTCCTTCCATCCCTCCTTTCGTTCTTAATTTACTCTCCACACACCAGTATTCTCCTCTCTTTTTATTTTTTTATATTTTTTTTAGGGTTGTCACAGCACACACACACACACACACACACACACACACACACACACACACACACACACACACACACACACACACACACACACACACACCATGGCATGTTCGTCTCTCCATATCTTCCCTCCATTTCATCATCATATTTTGCTTATTTTTTTCCTCCTGGTTCTCCTCCTCCTCCTTCTCCTTCTCCTTTACAAGCATCCACCTCCACACTTTCTTACTCTTTCCTCCACTACCTCCACATCTCTTCTGCTTCTTCTTTATCTTTTCCTTCTACCTCTCTTCTCTCTCTCTTTTCTTGATGTCTTTCTATATTTTCTCCTTTTCAACCATTCCTTTTACCCTTTTACAAGCGTCCACCTTCACCCGTTCTGTCTCTTTCCTTCATTCTCCATCACCTCCTCCACATCTCCTCTCCTTTACCTTTTCTTCCAAGCACTCTTTTCTCTTTTCTTCTCTTCTCTTGTGTCTGTTTCTCCTCCTACTTTTCCTCTACGAACATCCACCGCCACATTTTCTTTCTCTTTCCTTCTTCACCTCCTCCACACTTCTTCCTCTTAACCTACTCTTTCCTCCAACCTCTCCTTTCTCTTCTCTTCACTCTCCTTCGCCTTCTTTCCTCGCTTCATATTTTAAAACTCCCGCGGGCGTAATGAAAACTTTGCGCTCATGACGCTAAACGAGGGAGAGAGCGAAGAGCAACACGAGACCCGGACGATAAACTGAAGAAAATCGCTCATGAGGGGGAAGACGAAGAGCGGAAAATGAGAGGAAAAATATTTACGATGAATGGGGCGGGAAAAAGACGAAGGGAGAGATAGATGGATGGATAGACAGATGAATAAAGATAGATATAGATAGACAGAAACAAACAGATCGAGAAAAACAGCGAAAAAGAGGCAAAAAAAATGAAGAGAAAGATATAGATAGATGGATAAAAATATAGATAGATATAGATTGGTAGACAGACGGATTTGATAGAGACAGATATATAGATTGAGAGAGGAAAGAAGAAAAAAATGAAAAGGAGAAAAGATGAAAAGGAAATAAAATAAAATGCAGAGGAAGAAAAAGGAGATAAAAATTGACGAAAGGAAGGAACAAAAGAGAGAGAAAAAGAGGAAAGACGAAGGAAATAAAGAAAACAGAGAAAGGAGGATAAAATAATAAAAAGATGGAAAGGGAAGTACAAAAAAATGCAAGAAGAACAAGAAAAAAGAGAAAATAAAATAGAAAACATGAGAAAGAAGTGTATAAAAAAGAGAGACAAAAAGAGGAAAGCCGAAGGAAGGAAATGAAGAAGGCAGAGAAAGTAAAGTAAAGCAAAAAAATGATGCAAAGGAAATAAAAAAGAAAATGCATAGGAAGAAAACACGGATAAAATAAAGAAAAAGATGACGAAGGAATGGCATAAAGAAGAAAGAAAGGAGGAAATACGAAGGAAATGAAGAAAAGGAGAATAAAGTGATAAAGATGCGAGAGAAATAAAAGAAAATGAAAAAAAAGAAGAAAAAAACACGAAGGAAAAATAAAAACGATAGAGAAAGAAAGGAAAGACGAAGGAAATGAAGAAGGCAAAGAGAGAGAAAAGGAGAATAAAGTGATAAAGATGCGAGAGAAATAAAAGAAAATGAAAAAAAAGAAAACAAGAAAAAAACACGAAGGAAAAATAAAAACGATAGAGAAAGAAAGGAAAGACGAAGGAAATGAAGAAGACAAAGAGAGAGAGAAAGGAGAATAAAGTGATAAAGATGCGAGAGAAATAAAAGAAAATGAAAAAAAAGAAAAAAACACGAAGGAAAAATAAAAACGATAGAGAAAGAAAGGAAAGACGAAGGAAATGAAGAAGGCAAAGAGAGAGAGAAAGGAGAATAAAGTGATAAAGATGCGTGAGGAATACAAAGTGAGCCAATAAAACTCGGAAGAATGTTTGTAAGGAAGAAAAAGGAAAAGAAAAAGTGAAAGGAAAAGAGAAAGAGAGAGAGAGAGAGGAAAGAATTCAAGGCCGCCGCCGCTGATTGTGCAAAACCGAAAAGAAGAAATATAAAACTTTAGGAACGTGAATGAAAATGTTGCCCCTTGATTACCACACACACACACACACACACACACACACACACACACACACACACACACACACACGAACACACACACACGAACACACACACAGAAAAAAACAAAACAACAACAACACACAAAAAATAACACACACAAAAAAAAAAACTAAAACTAAAACACAAAAAAGGCAAAACAAAAAGAAACAAAACAAAAAATCCCACGAAAAAAAAGCAAAGCAGAAAACAAACAAACAAACAAATAAAAGAAACAAAGTCCGAAGAATTTTGAAACAACTCATTCCTATTCACGCGTCATAATATAAAGAAAAAGAAAACAGAGAGAAAAGAGAGAAAAAATAATCAAACCTAACACTCACGAATTTAAAAACACCACCACCACCACCACCAACAACAACAACAACAACTCAAGTCCACACAAAGAAAAAGAAAACTAGATTCCTTCATTAAAAACAATCCCCCCCACACCAAAAAAAACAACTTCAGGCTAATTATGGTTTCAATTCGAGGTCGAGGATAAGAAGGAGAGGAAGCGAAGCAGGAGAAGGAGGAGGAGGAGGAGGAAAAGGAGACGAAGAAGGAAGAGAAGGAGCAGGAGAAAGGAAGGAGCAGTAACCAGAAACGAGAAGAAAGAGGAAGAGAAGCAGATGAAGAAGAATTGAAGGACGGAGAGGATAGAAGAAAGAGTAGGAGGAGGAGGAGGAAGACAAGAAACAGTTGGAGAAGGAGGACAGAAGAAAGACGAGAAGGAGAAGAAAGTAGAGGAGGGAGAGAAAGAGAATAAGGTGGAGGAGGAGAAGGAAAAGGAGGTACTGGAGGCGGAGGAACAGGAAGGAAAAAGGAATGAGGACAATCTGAGCTAAACTTGGACAGAATGAGAGTCTGGGTGTTGTACAGAGTCTGGGACGGTCCATTACTGCACACCAATCTTGGACCAGGGACGAGAATGTGTGCCGAGGAGGAGGAGGAGGAGGAGGAGGAGGAAAAAAAGACATAGATAAGGGAAGAAAAGGGAAGCATTGAATGTGGATATGGAGAAGGAATGAAGCGAAAGGAAGGGAAGGAAGGGAAGAAAAAGGAAGGAAAGGGAAGGGAAGGTAGGGGAAGGGAAGGGAAGGGAAGGGAAGGCAGGGAAAGGGAAAGTAGGGGAAGGGAAGGTAGGGAAAGGAAGGGAAGGTAGGGAAAGGGAAGGGAAGGGAAAGGAAGGAGAGTTTATGAACCGAGAGGGAGGAAGGAAGGGAAAAGAAGGGAAAGGAAAGGGAAGGGAAGGGGAAATGAAGGGTCGAGAAAATTTACATTCCCATAACTTTTGAAATGAAATAAGCAGTTAAGAAAAACACTAATAACCATCTCTCTCTCTCTCTCTCTCATAGAAGGGTAAAAAGAGGGAGAACAGATAAAAAAACTCCCCTAAATAAATGTAATTAGGAAAAAAGAAAAGAAAAAAGTAACCAATCTAAATAAATGAAAAAAAAGAAAGAAAGCGCAAAAAAGTAAAAGAGAAAGGCCATGGAAGAAGAAAATAAAAGAAAACAAAAGTACGAAACAGAAATGGAAATCAAAACAAAATAATACAAAAGAAAAAAGAAAAAGTGAAAAAAGACAAATGGAAATGAAACGATACCAAAACAGGGGAGGAAGAAGAAGAAGAAAAAGATGAAGAAAAAGAAGAGAGATGTTTAAGAGGGAAATTACGAGAAAGGGGAGGAGAGGAGGGGAAGAATTAGTGGTAGGGGAATGAGCAGAAGAATGAGGAGACGGGGAGGAAGAATGAGAGAAGCAGAGGATAAGGAGGAGGAGGAGGAGGAGGAGGAAGAAAATGCAGATAAATACCACTGAAGAAGAAGGAGGGAGGAGTTCTTCATCCGGGTAAAAGGTGTTAGGCATATTTCCTCATCATTTCCTTCCTCCTCCTCCTCCTCCTCCTCCTCCTCAACCCCATCTATTATCCTCAAAGTTAACCCTCCATTCCCTCCCTTTCCCTCTCTCCAGTGTCTCCCTCTCCTCACTTATCCCTTTCCTCCTCTCTCTCTCCCTCTGTCTAATGCCTCCTTCCCTTCTCTCCCTTTCTCTCCCTCCCTTCCCTTATCCCTTTCCACAGGCGGAGGAATACATATGAGCTCAATGAGGATGAGAGGGTGGACAAGGGGATGAGGACGAAGCTTAGGAGAGGAAGTGCTGAGAGGAAGAAGAGGAGGAGGAGGAGGAGGAGGAGGAGAGATGGAGAGTGACCAGCTAAAATCTCTCATGATCCTGTAATCTTCCTTCCTATGACCCTTTCCCTTCCCTTCCTTTCTCTTCTCTTCTCTTCTCTTCTTTTCTCTTCTCTTCCCTTCTCTTCTCCTCTCTTTTCTTCCTTCTTTTCTCTCTCTCCGCCTCTTTTTCTTCCCTTTTCCTTCTTTCCTCTTCTCTCCCACTCTCTCTCTTTCTTCCTCCTTCTTTCCTTCCTCTCTTCTCTCTCCCATTCTCTCTCTTCCCTCTCTCCTACTTCTCTCCATCTCCCATTTCCTTCTCCTCCCTTCCCTTCAACTGACCACCACCACCACTACCAGAACAAGTTTCTATTTTTATTCGTGTCCTGGAGACTGAGAGGTCAAAGGTCAGAGCGTCACAACCCCGGGAGATAAAGTGATGAAGCTTGGTTTATGAAGGCTGCTCTCTCTCTCTCTCTCTCTCTCTCTCTCTCTCTCTCTCTCTCTCTCTCTCTCTCTCTCTCTCTCTCTCTCTCTCTCTCTCTCTCTCTCTCTCTCTCTCTCTCTCTCTCTCTCTCTCTCTCACCTGGTTCCTCTTTCATATTACAGGAAAGAAAGATAAGAAGAAAAAAAAAGGGAGAAGGGAAAGTAAAAAATGAAGAAAATGAAAGAAAATAATGTTAAGATAAATATTAGACAAGATTTCCAAGACTTATCATAATTATTATTATTATTATTATTATTATTATTATTATTATTATTATCATTATTATACATATTTATTTTTTCTGGGCTCTTGGAAATTGAATAGCCCTAAGCAGCTCTCCTCTTCCTTTTCTCCTCCTCCTCGCCCCTCTTCGCCTTGTCTTCCTCGCCCTTGCCGCCTCAAGTACTACTATATATACGCCTTATTTAAAAAAGTTGCGTCACCTCTATACGCCTCCTACGCCACGTCGCCCCCAGCAGCAGCAACCTTATTATCCTCCTTCATGTTAACCCCACACCATTTTTTTCTTCTTCGGGCACAGCCTACACCTACGCAGACCCTTGATATATAGTACTTTATTTTTTTTATGCTCTCTCTCTCTCTCTCTCTCTCTCTCTCTCACCGTGTTGTTTGAGTTTTTCTTCTATTATTTTGTGTTACAGTTAATGTTTCAGTTCTCATTCCTGTTATATTGTCATCGATTTCCATTTGTGTTTAATTAACTGTTTATGTATGTACCTCTTTTTGTTTCTCGCTGTTAAGTAAGAGTCGTGTAAGTCATTTTAACATAGTCAGCCATCGCATTAGCTTTCTCTTCCTCTTTCTTTTTCCTTTTTTCTTTTATTTTCAACACTACTCCTCGTCTTCTTCCATTACAATCTCTTACTCTTCGCTTTCCTCTGATTTCGCGTTTCTTTTATACTTCTTAGCTCTCCTTTTCCGTATTCAAGTTCTTTTCACTCCTCGAATCTGTCCCTATCCATACTCAATCCTCTCACTTTCTACTCCTCTCTACTCTCTACTTTCTGCTCTACTCTCACTCTCTACTCTGATCTCAACTCTCACTCTCTTCTCCTCTCAATCCTCACTCTCTACTTTTCTCAATCCTCTTCCTGTTCCCTTCCTAAGCACCCACTCCCTTTCTCCCTTCCCTTCCCCCACCACACACACACACACACACACACACACATCGTAAAACGTAGACCACGGGAACACGCTGCATTATTGAGCACACGGTAAAGAAGATTACAGCGAGAGCAGAACATTATGGAGCGCGTTTTTTTTTTTGCCTTTCCATTCAACGTCATGAAGTATGCATGGTGAGTCTGCTGCTGGCCCTGAGTTGAGTGTGTTGCTGCCGGTGACCTCGATTGTGCGCGGTGATTTAGTTCCCTTAGTGCTTTTCATCGGTACGGTTTCTGTTGTTGGCTGTTGAGTGCTTTGCTTCCCTTTATGCATGTTGCCGCGACTTGCCCGTTTCTCTGTTGGAGGTTGAATGTTGCTCGCTTCCGTTTTGGTTCCTGTGTGAGGCTGCTGGTTCAGTCTCGTCTTTCTTTTAACCTCAGTCTCGCTTTTTCATCTTCGTCCTTTCTACTCTTCTTGCGACCCTTCCTATTTCGTCTTCTCAGTCCACTCGCTTTCTATTTCCTCCTCTTCATGATGGAACAGTTTTGCTTCCTGTGTGCTATAGTGGACAATCTAGAGAGGCTGCTGGTTCAGTCTCGTCTTTCTTTTAACCTCAGTCTCTCTTTTTCATATTCGTCCTTTCTACTCTTCTTGCGACCCTTCCTATTCCGTCTTCTCAGTCCACTCGCTTTCTATTTCCTCCTCTTCATGATGGTACAGTTTTGCTTTATGTATGCTATATTGGACTATCTAGAGAGGCTGCTGGTTGAGACTCTTCTTTAGTTTAACCTTCTTAGTCTTCCTTTCTCTGTATTCAAGTCGTTTTCGCTCTTCCAATATGTTCCTATCCTCTCTTCTCAATCCTCTCACCTTCTGATTACCCTTCTTCATGATGACGCAGACCTCCATTCTCAATTTTCACTTGTCTTGCACCTTACGACCCTCATAACCACAATCTACCATCCTCTAAAGTATCATATTTACTCACATCACCTTAAAATCTTCAAAACCACACTGAAAAAGCAGGTATAGAGACTCCTTACCTTACACACCTGCTTTTCACGACCTTCAATTCCCCGCTGTCACCTTTCTATCACCTAACAACTCTCATAACCACAATCTACCATCCTCTAAAACATCACCTTACAATCTTCAAAACCACACTGAAAAAGCAGGTATGGAGACCCTTTACGTTACACTCCTGCTTTTCACGACCTCCAATTATCCATTCTCACCTATCTATTACCTTAACTCTCATAACCACAATCTACCATCCTCTTAAGCATCATATCAACTCACATAACCTTAATATCTGCAAAACCACACTCGAAAGGCAGGTATAGAGACTCTTACCTTACACACCTGCTTTTCACGACCTTCTCATCTGTCTCTCACCTCCCAACCCTTATAAGCACCCCTAACAACACCTTACCTCACACCAGCCTCCCACGACCACCACCACCACCACCAGTACTCACGTGTCTGTCATCCTGCACTGGTCGTCCCTCACCCTGCACGCGTTCCTGAAACCGTCGTACAAGTTCATGCATCCTGGCAGCTTGTCGCACGTGGTGAGGGCGTACTCGCAGAGGGGCAGGGCGTGCACGGCGTATGGTGACTCGTCTGCACGGAGGGAACTCGGCATTAGTGAAGGTTTGAGGAAAGTATTAAAAAAAAAAATCTCCAGCTGGCGAATTACATGGTGAGGGAGATATATAGTTTGGGCAGTCTCTTGGTTGTGTCCAGATGGTTGAGAGGTTAAATTTACGTGGCTGGAGTGTGGTTGAGATGGTGGGTTGTTGAGTGGGGGGAAATTGGTGGAGTAAAAAGTGGTGTGGTGTGGCGTGGATGGTTAGTGTGGATGGGTAAAGTGTTTTAGTGAGGGTGGAAGAAGAGGGGAAGATGTGGGACGGGGTAGTGTGGGTGGAGTGTCTGTGGAGGGGTGGGTGTTATGGTGAGAGGGTGGAGGGAGGGGTATGTGGAAGGGTATATTGTAGATGGGGTGTGCGTGTGGGGTGGTAAGTGTTGTGGTGTGAGGGTGGAAGAAGAGGTGTATGGAAGGGGGGGTGAAGCGTGGGCGTGACTAAAATGAAGCAAATCCCAGTCACACACACACACACACACACACACACACACACACACACAACCAAACAACCAAAACACACACACCACTTTCACCTGTACCTTCCCCTACACGGCTGGTTGGGGTCACCTGCCTCTAATGAACCTCACCACCTGTGCCAAATGAAGCCACACGTATACCTGTCCCCTTTCCCTTCCCTTCCCTTACGGCCTTCCCTCACAGACAATCCCAGTACTTTTTTTCCCCTTTTCTTCTACTTTTTTTGAGTTCTCTGTTCCCCTTTCCTTGCCAGAGGGGGTGAAGGGATAAATGTGTGATGGGGTACTGGAAGAGGAAGAAGAGGGAGGAGAGACAGAGGAAGAAGGAAGGATAGAAAGGAAAAAGAAGGGACGGTAGGAAAAATGGAGAGCTGATGATGGGATAGAGCAAAGTGTAAAAATGTAAAAAAAGTAGGTGGAAAAGTGAAAGAAGAGGAAGAAAGAGAGAAGAAGGAAAAACAGAAGGGGGGAGGGGAAGGTGAGAAAAAGATCACACTCAGGTAAAAAAAACGAAAAAAAAAAAAGAAGGGAGAGATGTGGATGACAGGTAGGTGAAGAAAAAAGGAAAAAAATGATAGAGACACGTTTTTTGGAAAGAACTAGAGAAAAATAATAACTGGAGAGAGAGAGAGAGAGAGAGAGAGAGAGAGAGAGAGAGAAATAAAAAAAACATATTACAGTACGTTACAAAAGGTGAGAAAGGGATCAGATGGAGAGGAATGTCGTAAAAGAAGTAAAAATATAGAAATCAATGAAGAAGAAATAACAAAGAAATATATATTGACTCTTACACTGCATATACTCGTCATAAAAAATGGATTCCGTGACAACTTATGGTAAACTATCTCTCTCTCTCTCTCTCTCTCTCTCTCTCTCTCACAAGTCATTCACTCAAATCTAATTACATAATCACCAGTTCCTGAAACCAGAATTTTAAGCGGTAAAGAAAGGAAGAAAGAGAGAAAAAAAAGTCCTAATGAAGAATTAACTGGCGGGGCGGAAGAGGGTCTCGCTGGTTGGAATTACCTGTGATTTGGATTACCTGGGTGGCTCATTACCTGACTATTACCTGTGCTTACCTGGCCCACTCAACCCTCCCACACACACTCCTACACTCACCTATACTTACATCCACCTACCCCTAAAACTCACATCAACCCACACCCACACCCATACACACTGCCACACCCACCCACACTCACACTCAACACACATAGATTACCACATCCACCCATGCAATCACTCACCCAAACAAATATTCCCCCAACACACACACACATACACACACACACACGGTGACACATCCACCCACACCCACACTCTTTCACCCCCACCTCCACACACACACACACACACACACACACACACACCAAGACACCCTCAGTTCACTAATTAAAACCCCTTTATTCTTTTGTTTCAGGTTTCTTCGTCTGCTATCATCATCACCACCTCCACCAGTACGTCCCACACACAGAAAAGAAAAAAAGGGGGAACGAGAATAGTTTAGGCGTACTTGTGTTTTAACGAAGCGTATTTTTGTTGTACCTTATAACTCCCTTAAACTTTAGAGAGATGAAAGAGGTGGCTGTATGGCGTAAAAACATTAATTCATTTCATAATTCCTGTGTGTGTGTGTGTGTGTGTGTGTGAATGGAAAAAAAAGAGGAGGGTAAGATATAGACGAGAGGGATTTAAATACTTCTTTCTCTTAATTCTTTTGTTTTGCTTACACGTCAGAGCTTAAATTAATGCCTCCTAAACACTTAAAAACCCTCATAGGCACATCGGTATTTTTATTTCTTTTTTCTTTCGTGTTCCCTCAAAATTAAAAGGAAAATAATTAATGCCCATCGAAGCTATTTGGGGTTAGGCTTAGCTCCTCTCTCTCTCTCTCTCTCTCTCTCTCTCTCTCTCTCTCTCTCTGATGACGTCATAAGCCACGAGGTCTCTCATTGGCTGGCCACGTGACCTTTGAACCCGACACACACGGAGGCAGAGGTCGTTCAATACTTAAGACTTAACTTCTGATACCCGAGGAAAAATCGTGTAGTTTGAATGTTTGGAAAAAGAAGGGAAATCAGGTGAAGGGTATGGCGTGGTAAATGTTATATAAGGGGTAAGTAGATGGAGAGCTATGTTGAGATTTGTGTTTCGAGGACAGATGAAGATGGAAGGAGACGAGGAAAAGAAGATAGGGACGACACTCACCTGAGGAAAGTTAGAAGACAGGCTATGGCTCATTCTCTCTCTCTCTCTCTCTCTCTCTCTCTCTCTCTCTCTCTCTCTCTCTCTTTCTGTTCTTTTTCTCTCTCTTTTTCTCTCTCTTTCCTCCTTTCTTTCTTTCTCTCTCTTCTTTTTTATCTCACTTACCCCCCCCCTCTTAGACACATCCACATACACCCACCCAATCACATCCACACCCACACGCACACACACACAAACACTCACACATCCACCCCCCCACACCCCAAACAAAAGAAAAAAAAGACCCACTCCTATTCTTCACGAAGTTGCACGGATGGTCGAAGATGAACTCCCTGAAGACGTTGCACTCCCTGTCCAGGTGAGGTTCGCGGCACAGACAGGTGGGCTGGAAGTAAGGGAAGCCCAGGATGGTGCGCAGGGCGGCCAGGCACTTGTCCACCGTCACAGTCGAGCACGCCACTGCGGAGGGAGAAACAGAAAACAGGTTAGATTTTTTTGAGGTAAAAAAAAAGAAAAAAAGAAAAAAAAAGAATGAAGAGAGAAAAAGAACATAAGATTATTTTTTTGGAGGTAAGAAACTGGAAAAGATAGGTAAGTAAAGGGCTAAAAAAGAACATATGAGATTTTTTTTAGGTAAACTGAAAAAAAATAAGTGAATGAAAAGAGGGAAAAAATACAGATAAGATTTTTTTTAGGTAATGTGAAAAAAAGTGAATAATGGTCTAGGAAGGAGATTAACCTATTGAAGACCTTGAACTTGTTGACAAAATATATATTAGGATGAGGAAGGTTCTATTTCGAGGAGGAGACCTTGGAGACAAAAAACTATTAAGGGAGAAAGAGAGGAAGGAGGGAAGGTTATTCAAGGCTGGAGGATATAAATAAAAAATGTATAGCAGTTTATTATTTCAGTTGTGGAGCGTAAAAAAAAGGAGGAATTGAAGAAGTAAGTAAGAAAGGAGGATTTATTGAAGTGGAGAATTAGAAAAAAAGGTAAAATAATGAAGGGAAAGATATCTAAAGAGTGACACAAAACGAAACGTACAGCTACAGAATAAAACAAAAATAAAGAGGTTTTGGAAGGGGTACAATTTGAGACAAAGTAATACGTGAAGGCCATTTTATGAATATGGAAATTGCAACAAAGAGAAAACACCAGAAAACTCCCAAAAGAAGATAAATTGGGAGAGGGATCACGGAAAAGAAGAATGACAGGAAGAAAGGAGGAAGAAGAGAGGAGGAGGAGGAGGAGGAGGAGGAAATAAAAGAGAGGGAAGACTCGGGGGAAAGGAAGGACGAGCAGGAGAGGGTGGGAGGATGAGGGGAATGAGGGGGGGAGACGTGAGAGGGGAGAGAAGTGGGGGAAGGGGACGGACAGGTGCGCGGGGGAAGAGGGAGCTGAAAGAGGGTAAAGGGAAGGGTTCGTGAGCGGGAGAGGAGGATAGAGGTGGGGGTGACTGATGCACCTGAGGCTTGGGGGCTGCGGGATTCACCTGAAGCTGACAACCACCTCTTCATTATCGTCGGAAATACACCTGCCCGCCATGACCCAGGTAAGAGGGGTGGGAAAGGGTTGGTTTTGGTGCTGGGGTAGCGGCGGGATTAGTGTGGTAATGGTGAGGGTGGGGGAGAGTAAAGTAGGTGCTGAGGAGGTGGTTATGGTGTGATAAGGGAGGGTGGGGGAGTGTAGTTTGGTGTTGGGGTGGCTTGGGAACAGTGATGGGGGTTAGGGTGGAGAGGTAAGCTGGTTATATTAGGTGGTAGCTGAGGTTGTAATGGGTTTAATGGGATGTGCATGTATGTGAAGGGTTAGGAAGGGTGGTTTAGTGTATTGGGAAAGTAGTGGGAATGGAGAATGAGGTTAAAGGGTTGGGAGAAATAGCCTGATTGTGGTAGGTGAGGTTGTGATGGGTTTAATGTAATGCGCATATGTGTGGGGGTTGCGGAGGGGTGGTTAGTGTAATGGGGAAGTAGTTTGTGAGGAGGATGAAGTTAAAAGGGTTTGTTGATGTAGGTTTGTTGTGTTAGGTCGTCGGTGAGGTTGAGATGGGTCTAAAGAAACGCTTATGTGAGGGTAAGGAGGGTAAGGACGGGTCAGGAAGGCTGTCAGGTCGGTGGTGGCGCGGTGGAAAGGGTGAGTAAGATTGGAGGGCTTGGACGAGAACGGAGGGTTGTTTTGCATTTGATGGCGTCAGTGGATGGGGCAGTGATGGGTATGATGGGATGCAGCTGTGTTGGGGAAGAAGGAAAGGAGGGGAGGAAGGGGATGTCCGTGTGCAGGTATTATTGATGGGGGGGGGGGAAGGAAGGGGAGGAAGGAAGGGAGGAGTAGAGGAGAAGATGTCCGCTGTTGTGTGCAGGTCTTATTGGATTGAGAAAATTACGTGATCTCTGAAAGGACAAACTCATTCTTTTCCGCCAAGGTCACTCTTGTTCACGCACGCAGAACGAGTCACAAGGAATTAAGTAGAGGAAGATGGAGAATGGCGAAGGTGTGTGTAGTAGTGCGGGCAGGTGGTGCAGGAAGGGACATTACTTTCTTCATTTTTTCCTTCATTATAATTTTTTTTGAGGCTCGCGCTGATAAAAAAAAAGGAAGAGGAAGGATGATGATGATAATGATGAAGAGGAAGAGGAGCAGGAGGGAGGAGGGTAAAAAGAAGATGAAAAAAAGGACGAGGAAGATGATAGATTAGACCCGCCAGTTTCAACGTTCAGGAGCACAAATTCGCCACTCTTAACTACAGGATCATGCACGGAGAAGGACTCGTAAGGAAACAGAAGGAAGATAAAATACACCTGTCTGCTCTTACATTCACCTCTACTATTACCTGTCCTGGCTGCCAAATCACTCACCTGACATAGTACCTCAAACCCCGTACAATAAAATAACATATACACACTAATAATGCAGCAAAGGGTGATGAATTAACCCTCTACCACCACTACTACTGCTTGTCATAACTCCCATCATCATCACCACCATCAACACCATCATCACCACCATCTTCATCCACAAGCACGCTCACCCATCAGCGGCATCATCCATCGCGTGCTCTATTCTCCTCAACAACCTTTCACGCCCGCCGCGCCCTCATGCTCGCCTCATCCATCACGGCCCGCATTCCAGCATTACCGCCGCGCTGCCTCGTGTTATAAATCGCGCCATCGATCGCCACGCACCAAGGTTTACATCAAGCCACGACCACTGCTGTTTGTCACCCTCAATGGGGTCACACGGCAGGGCGCGCTCGGCTTTGTCCGCTCCCACATACACGCGACACCGAGTCCGCGCACACGCATATTCAGTCTTCGCACTGTCCACGCATATCACACCAAACTTTCGCAACCCCCCCCCCCCCCTTTTCCACTCCAAATATCAACATTCCCATTCGCATTCCACTTGATATTCCCACCACACCTCCACAAACACACACGCACCTCTTCCCCACGCCAAATACCTCCTCACACACACCCTTTTTTCACCCCATCCACCAACACCCTCCCCTCTCACCTCCACACAAGCACACTCCCCAGGCCACCGGACATATATGCACCTTTTCCTACTCCATCTAGCTGCAGACAAGACGGAATAGCTTGATTTATACATGTGTTCGGTCTACCTCACATTCGTCTCCATTCAGGTGTCTCGCAGGAACGACCCAATAAGCAGACTCGGCCCCCCCAGGAAGCGTGACGCAAACCCATGCTGGCAGAGTTAGTTTTCACGGCCATGCACGTAACAGGCTTCGATTCAGTTCCAGGGAGCAACATCTCTTGGCATTATTGTAATCCTTGTATACATCATTACTGGTATCATAACTCTTACGCTGTTATTCAAGGGGCACAAGCTCTGAATGCGTGTTAGGGAGCAAACACCTCTTGCATATCCGATAATCCCTCAAAAGATGCAGTTTATCAAAAGAGAATAGAAAGCAATAACGTCAAGTCGCTGTCTGGTGTTCGTGTCTCGCAACGATATATCAAGGAAAGGACCATTAGCGCTACAGGGCTGTATTCGACCTTATCACGGCTGGGTAACGTCTTAGAATAGAACCGAGAAGCTCCATACAAGACTGCAACAAGCGAATTCAGCGATCAACGACTTAGCAGGATCCACTACTGTTTACGATCACTCCGCCAAGGCATGTAATCCTCCACCATTCCAGTAACCTCGCCACACACACGGACTGGCTGCACTGCTTTATTCACTAGGCCGCCACACACCTGACTGTGGCCTTGGCTGAAGAGCCCTAAGGTTTGAGTGGTTTTGAGTCTTCCACCCGGAGAGTTCTCATCCTGACCTGGACCAATGAAGCAAAGATTACACCGTCGTCCAAAAAGCAATAGTACGCGGATGTGATGCTCCGAACAAAGAATGGAATGACAGTTCTGGAGATTCTACCCGACGCTCAATCAGAATCACATCAGTCACGGAATTAAAGAAGAAAATAAGCTGTCAAAATGTTGGAGGCCGCACCGCCGTCGCCTCATTACTGGAGCTCAAGAAGAAAGAAATCTCGAGCACCTCCACACTCTTTACAACCCTCGGCTTCAGAATACGAGCCGGACGTACGATCAGTGATCTATGCGGAAATTCCAGGAAGTCTTAGGAAATTCTAAACACTCTGAATTGTCTGGCCTCGGCCGCAGAGGCTACAAAGGGTCTGATGAGCTTAGATCCGGCCGTTTGTTGGCCTCAAAGACCGAACACAGGCTCCGGGACCTGTATACAACTTCCGGGGCGGCAGTAACGCGCGGCGGCCCCTTGCCTTGCCTTGCCTGGACAGGGATTAATGACCTGACTTCTCTACCATTAGCAGAAATAGTAGCAGCGTCAGAAATGCAGTCAACCCTCAACCTGTGACCTCACTTATAGCCTTGAAACAACTGTTGAAACACGAATAAATATTTAAACACAAATGAACGTCTATATATCTATATTTATCTACCTATTTTTCTATATACATATATAAGTTAAGAGGCAGACCAAAAAACGTCGATAAATACGAATAGAATAAAGCCTCAATATGCTACTTCGGTAAAGAAAAGAGAAAATATACGTTGAGAGTCTGCCAAGACCAGCTAAAAAGATTTACTCATAAGGTCTGCCAAGTACAACTGCTCTTAGAACTCAGCCCAACGAGACCTGTGCACTGCTTGGTCTGTACAGAGGTGACCATCGCCTAAGAAGTAGATCTGAGCCGCGGCTTCTTCAGGGTTCAGTGAGGAGGTCGAAGGCTGTTAGCATACGAACGAGCGACCCTTCTCCTCCTCCTCCGCCATTCCAGTAACGCGCGTCCCTTCCCAGATTTCCTCCTCGTCCCACCCGATGACATACTTATGGGACGAATGAAGGTGCATTTGGGGGAAGCGTAATGCTGATCCCCGCTAACTTACGCAACAGATGACGGATGATTCTTCTTCTTCCCCTGACACAGTAATATAAAAGCAACAACAACAAAACGAACCCATTACTACCCGCCACTACTACTACTACTACTACTACTACTACTACTACTACTACTACTGCAACTACTACTACGGGTTCAGTGCTTGAGGCTCCGTCGCTGTACCTCTTTTTCAGGTAATTGAATTTCTCGCAGTTTAGTGGTTTAGACCCTCACCACCTGACGCCAGATGGTGTGTGTGTGTGTGTGTGTGTGTGTGTGTGTGTGTGTGTGTGTTTTAATAATTCAAAAAGTAATCTTACAGACTGAAATTTGCTCCTCCTCCTCCTCTTACTACTACTACTACTAGTACTACTACTGCAACTACACTTATAAAACATCAAACCATGAAAAAACCCAGAATGTCAATAGCAAGTGCAAACAAACCAACATAAACCACGAGACAGAGAAAGAGAAGTCCACGAAACACGAAAAAAGTGAAAGAAAAATATCCAGAAAGCCCAAAATATGCAAAAAAATAAAAAAAATAAAAATGGATTGACAAGAGAGGGAGAGAGAGAAATAAAATAACGTGAATGTATCTATCTGCCGCTCGCTGTCAGTATGGGCGGCGAGTTGGCGGCGATTGATTCCGCAAATTATCGAAACGTTCCATAATCGCATGATCCACTTCATTAGAATGGAAACGTTTGCCACTGATGACCTTGTGACCCAGCGCGCGGGATCGGGGTTCGGGGTCGGGGGTGGGGGAAGGGGAGGAGGAGGGGAGCGGACCGGACCGAACACCGGGGAGTAAATAATCAGTGACAAAATTGAATTAAAAGTGTATGAAATTGAAGTGCAGGATTAAAAAAGAGATTGGCCGAGTCTCTCTCTCTCTCTCTCTCTCTCGTTATATTTATGTCATTGTACGTCATTCTCACTGTGACGGCCAACAAGGAAAGTAGTAGTAGTAGTAGTAGTAGTAGTAGTAGTAGTAGTAGTAGTAGTAGTAGTAGTAGTAGTAGTAGTAGTAGTAGTAGTAATAATAATAATAATAATAATAATAATAATAATAATAATAATAATAATAATAATAATAATAATAATAATGATAATAATAATAATAGAGAGCATCTACTAATGACAATAATACGCCTTCCTGTTTTTTCACTTCAACTTTCATTTGCCGCGAGTTATAAATGTTCTCTTTTTTTCCAGGTAACATAAAACACATCAGCACGTCGTTAATGTTTTTTTTCTTCCTTTTTTTTTCTACCGACGCAACTAATTTATACTGTTTTTTTTTTTTTTACTTTGCAAACTGTATTTTTTTCTCCATCAGCTATTATTAAATGTTCTTCTTTTTTTTTAGTGTTTGGGGAGTTGATATCTTTTCCATAATGTTTAGTTTCTTTTGGTTTGTTTTTATTCTTTCAAACATTAACTTTATTTTTTATCTACTTTCCTTAAAAAATTCCACACTTTTTTGTTTGGAGGGCTGAGATCTTGCATGCTTACTACTACTACTACTACTACTACTACTACTACTACTACTGCTACTACTACTTGGAGGGTTTATATGTTTTGCTTGATGTATAATTTCTTTTGGTTTGTTTTTATTCTTTCAAACATTTACCTTGTTCTTTTTATCAACTTTCCATAAAAATTTCCACATGTTTTTAGTGTTTGGGAAGCTGAGATCTTGCATGCTGTTTAACTTCCTTTTATGTTTATTTTTTTTTCTCAAACATTTACCTCATTTTACTTACTTATCTACTTTCATTTACTTTACATTTACTTTATTTTCCATTTACTTTACATTTACTTTACTTTCATTCACTTTACATTTTACTTACTTATCAACTTTCCTAAAAAAAATCACACCTTTGCGAACCCAGAACTCTCTAATTTTCCACTTTTCACACGCATACGTAACAAACAGAACCACCAACACATTATTCAAAGTTATTAATGAATGCCCCTCGTTCTCTCTCTTCTCGTTTTCTCTCTCTCTAGCATAATAATTATTCTCTCACCACCATTATCGCTCTTGCAGAATTGTCACCACCACCACCACCACCACCACCACCAATGCTCCACCACCATTAATAATTCGCCATGCTCCCTCTCCGTCAATTCACCACCACCACCACCACCACCACCATTACTACCACTACCACTACCATCATTATTACATTCCTTCACTTCCTTCTCCTCTTTTCATCCTTCCTTACTTTACACCTAAAAACTTATCTATTCTTCATTTCATTGACTCCACTTCGTCCACTTGATCCATCTTTTTCTCTCTCTCTTTTTCTAGCACCCGTATGTCTTTCTTCTACAGTCCTTCATTTCTTCCTACTTCTCTTTTTATCCTTCCATATTTTACTCCCAAAACTTATCTATTCTTCATTGACTTTCCTTTCGTTCACTTCATTCATCTCTCTCTGGTATTCATATATCTTTTTACTACAATCTTTCCCTTCCTCCTCTTTTTTTATTCTTCCTTACAGTGCATTCAAAACTTATTTACTCTTCATTGTCTGCACTTTGCTCATTTGATTCATCCATTCCTCTCTTTTCTAGCACCCATATATCATTTTTCTACAATCCTTCACATTCTCCTCCTCTTTTACTCCTTAATTTACACTCAAACCTACTCTTACTTATCTCCTCTTAATCAACTCCAATTCGTCCACTCGATTCATCCGTCTCTCTCTATTTCTGGTGTCCATATATCTTTTTAATACTCTCCACCTACCTACTTGTCCCAGCCACTTCTTCCACCCTACAATCTCCACCACCATATCATCCTTAATCACCCCCACCCCCACCACCTCAATTGCCCTTATTACGCCCACCACTAGATATCAGCACAAATATATTCTTTCAATCCCTCCCTTCTTTCCTTCCTTCATGGGTAATTTGTATCTCTCACCCACACCTATAATTTCTTCTACTTAATTCCTCTTCGCTCACTTCCTTCCCATTTATGTCTCCCCGATTCATTCCTTTCTGCCATCAATATCGTCCTTATTCATCTACTTTCTTCCTCATTCATTCTCATTTCGCGATTTTCTTCCCTTTTTTCTTCATCATTGCAACTCCATCTTCTTCTTTTGTCTCTTATCCTTCTTAAATTCCCTCCATAGACATACATGCATACATACATATATACATACAGACACCTACACCCACACACTCCTGTCCCTTTGTCTACCCTAATTAATAATGCATACACAGGTGACTACGTATCCCACACACCTGATCAAGCAAGAACAGGTAATATTTATGTCATTTTGTACTGTTCTTCCTCCCTTACCAACAACGGCATCTCCTCCTTCTCCTCCTCCTCTTTCTCCTCCTCTTCCACCTCTTTACCCTCGCCTACCTCCTGTCTCTCTCAATCACTGTTCCCAACCCTAATAATCATTCTTGCCTTCCTCTTTACTCCGCGTATTGATTTTGGTGTGAGTTAATTTAGTGAACCAGACCAAACAAAGCCTCGTACACTCACCCCTTTGACGAGAGAGAGAGAGAGAGAGAGAGAGAGAGAGAGAGAGAGAGAGAGAGAGAGAGAGAGAGAGAGAGAGAGAGAGAGAGAGAGAGAGAGAGAGAGAGAGAGAGAGAGAGAGAGAGAGAGAGAGAGAGAGAGAGAGAGAGAGAGAGAGAGAGAGAGAGAGAGAGAGAGAGAGAGAGAGAGAGAGAGAGAGAGCAGGGGAGATGGTAGGCAGGTGAGTGAGGAAGGGAAGCAGGAGAGGAGGAGTCACTCATGCACTAAGCCACGGTCAGGAGGGAGGTCTTGCATTGATTCTTTCTTCATGAACGTCACCGTCACCCCGTCGTCACTCTCTGCGGGAATGACCGGCCGTGACGCAACGAAAGAACGTGATCAATGTCGCGATAGTGGCCCCAACGATCCCCTCACTGCAACGAATGGGAGACCGGGATTCGAAGTGACATCATACCTTCTAGCCAGTGTCAGCAGCGTTCCATCTCTCCACCAATAAGAACCAGCCTCCATATTTACGTCACACGCCTCCACCAATAAAAACGAGCCTCCACGATGACGTCACTTCAATCCATCAATAGAAAAGTGAAGTATAATGACGCAATTACCTGTGGCCAATGACTAGGGAGCTCGCTAATGACGTCACGCTCTTTGGCCAATGGGAGTAACTGACGTGCTGGTGACGTTGGAGAGACGTTATTATCTTGTCAATGGAGGGGAGGAGGAGGGAGGGTGAAGGAGGGATGAGAGGGAGGGGAGGAGAGAGCAATGCGGTAGGTAGGGTGGGAGGGAAGGAAGGAAGGGTAGGACGGGGAGAGAGGAAGGGGAGGAGGGTGAAGAGGGAGGATGGGGTGGAAGGGAGAGAATGGAGGAAGGGAGGAGAGATGGGAGGGAGAGAACGATGATGAGGAATGTCAAGAGAAAGCTTCGAAGAGGAGAGTAAGATAAATGGGGAAGGAGGGAGGGATAGGTGGATGGCGGGCGGATAAAAAGGTAGAGGACGAGAAGGCAGAAAATTTGAATGAAGGGAAGAGAAGGGAAAGGAAGGGAAGGGAAGGGAAGGAAAAGAAAAGGAAGATAAATATAAGGAAGTAGAGGTAACGGGACGGTATGGAAGGAAAGTGAGAGAAGGAAAGGAATGAGAAAGGGAAGAAGGGGAAGGCTAAGGGAAGGGATAAGAAGTAAAGAGAAGTGAAATAAAAACGAAAGAAAATGGACGGGAAGGAAAGACGAAAAAACGAATACGAAAAGGATGAAATAAAAACATAGGGAGAGGAAGAATAAAAAGTGCACAATTATTTTTCTATTTTTCTACCTTTTCTGGCAAACTATTAACATCCTTCCTTTCCTTCCCTTCATGTTTCAGGGGCGGCGGTAATTGAGTCGCGGAAGGAACGTTTTGAGGCGGCGGCGGAGGGGCGTTGAGCGTGACGCCCTTAGGCTCTATACAACGCCAGTCACTTGTATCAACAGCATGCGTGAGGTGATTATGGCCAAGGCAGGGTGGGGGGAAGATGGGGTGAAGGTAGGGGTGAGGTGAGGGGAGGTGAAAGAGAGGGTGAAAGTCAGGTAGACGAAAAAAAAGGAAGGGGGTGAAGGTAAAAAGGAGGGGAAGAGGAGAAGGAGAGAAGGGGAGGCAAAGACTAAATAATGGGGGGAAAGGGGCGACGAAAGAAAAATGAACGAGAAAAGGAGGAAAGAAAAGTAAAGAGAGAGAGAGAGGGAGGGAGAGCAAAAAAAGAAGAATGTTGGCGGTGAAGGGGTGGGTAGAAGGGAAGGGAGAGGAGAGGTGAGAGACAGAATGGAAGGTAAAGAGAAAAGAAAGAGGGAGATGGTGGTAGTGGAGAGATGGGTGGAAGGGAAGGGGGAAGAGAGGTAAGCGACAGAAAGGGAGGTAAAGAGAAAAGAAAGAGAGAAGGGGATGAAGGAAGGAGGGAGAGGCGGAGAAGGGGAGAAAGAGAAAAAAAGGAAGGACTGGAGAGAAAAAATGAGAGAGAGAGAGAGGGGCACGTGCATAAGGGAGAGAAAAAAAGAGGACGTAGGGAGGAAAAGAGGAAGAGGGGAGGAAAAATGAGGGAGGGGACGAAAGAGGGGGAAGGTACAGAGAGAGGATGACAGGAGGAGCAGGAGGGAACACGAGGGGAGAAGGAGAGGAAGGAAGGAAAAAAGGAAGAGGGGGAGGAAGAAGAAGAAGGAGGAAAAATGAAGAAGGCGAGGCAGAGACGTAAGAAATTTATGTGAAGTGAATAAGTAAAGAAAGATAGAACATGAAAGACGAGAGAGAGAGAGCGAGAGAGAGAGAGAGAGAGAGAGAGAGAGAGAGAGAGAGAGAGAGAGAGAGAGAGAGAGAGAGAGAGAGAGAGAGAGAGAGAGAGAGAGAGAGAGAGAGAGAGAGAGAGAGAGAGAGAGAGAGAGAGAGAGAGAGAGAGAGAGAGAGAGAGAGAGAGAGAGAGAGAGAGAGAGAACGCGACAGCCGAGAGAGAGAGTTGGTTTTTATTTTAGCAGTTTTCCTTAATTCCTTTCTTCCTTTTTTCTTCCTCTCTCCTTTCTGTTCATTCTCTAAGTCCACCTGGCACGTCCCCGCCCCGCTAAGGAGGTTGGATAATTAGTACAGGTGAGATTGTGAAAGGCAAACACACCTGAAGCAGACAAAAACACACCCACACACCTACCTACTCACCTGCCCCCTTCACACTCTCTCTTTCTATACAAACACCTGTGCCTGCCTGCCTTCATTAACGCCTACACAGGTAACTTCACGTACTCTTCACACCTGCGCAATAAAGAAGAGGAAGATGTTTTTTTTGCGTCTTTTTTAACCTTTTATTTGTCTGTTTGTCTGTTTGTTAAAGTTTTCGGAGATCACGACTTCTATAATTTTGACTCTTTCCTTCACACTTTTCTCCAATTTACTCTCTCTCTCTCTCTCTCTCTCTCTCTCTCTCTCTCTCTCTCTCTCTCTCTCTCTCTCTCTCTCTCTCTCTCTCTCTCTCTCTCTGTCT
>NC_066529.1:2453093-2508093 GCF_024679095.1 Eriocheir sinensis | reverse complement strand
CACTTAACCGGTTCGACAGATTTTGATTTTTCCTTTTCTACATCTTTTCCTCCTCTCAACTATATAGACGCATAGCACAGGTACAGCAGTTCCCAAGCAGAGTAACAATTTCTCTCACCACACCTGCCGCTTAGGTTTAATAAGGCGAGGCTCAAAGACCGTGTTTATGAATGAAATACTTCGCCCCCTCTATTATAAGCGGGGTGAGGGGGAGAGGAGAACGGGGGGAGGAGGAGGAGAGAGAGAGAGAGAGAGAGAGAGAGAGAGAGAGAGAGAGAGAGAGAGAGAGAGAGAGAGAGAGAGAGAGAAAGCACAACACCAACTGACCTTTCTCTCTCCCACCCTTTCTTTCCTCTCTCTCCTGCCTTTCCTATACCTTCTATTTCATCCTTTCTTTCTTTCTCTTTCCCCAAACTAATAATCTACCATTCCTCTCTCTCTCTCTCTCTCTCTTTATCTATCTCTAAATTTCCTACCTAGCACTTAATTTCTTTCCCTTCCTCTTTTTTCCCTTTTCCGTATAATAATCATCTTTTTTAACCCCTTCCCTCGTCTCTCTCTCTCTCTCTCTCTCTCTCTCTCTCTCTCTCTCTCTCGGCGCCCGCAACAATACGACGTGAAGCTCATATGCTCGTTAAGTTCCTGTTCCCGGGCCTGACAGAGGCTGCCACGCCGATATTATCTCCAGAATTAAGGGCACAAGGCTGGCGTGGCAGGGGAAGGGAGGGAGGGACGGAAGGAAGGAGGGGGAGAGAGAAAGAAAGAGGAAGGGAGGGAGGGATAGAGGGAAGGAGGTAGGGAGTGGAGGCGAAGGAAGGGAACGAAAGACGAAGGAGCGAGAGAGGTGAGTGGAAGGAAGGGAATGAGTTAGGGATTGAAGGAAAAGGAAGAACCGAGAATGGGATCGTTCAAGGGAAGAAGGAAGGACAGTGAAGCAGAGATAGAATAAAGAAAAAAAAACTAAGAGAAGGAGAAAGGAAGAGATGAAGAGTAAGAGAAAAGATTTTACGAGAGGGAAGAAGGAGTAAGCGGAGAGAAGAGAGGAGTGGAAAGGTGGATGAGGAAGGATAAGGAAGGTTATTTGTGAGGTGTTAAGAGTGGAAGAGAAGGAGAAATTGAAGTGATGAAGGAAGGAATAACATAATAGATGAATGAAGTGTAGAAAGAAGGGAAAGGAGGAGGAGGAGAAGGAAGGGAGAATGGGAAAGGACAAAGGCAAGGGTTGAGAATGAATGGAAGATGAGATAGAGAGATAGAGATAAAAGTATGGGAAAGGGTCAAACAGAACACAGGGGCGAAGGGAAGGAACGGGAGAACTCAATAAAGGATGGAAAAAGAGAAGAGGGAAGGATAACGAGAGGGTGTGAGGGAGGAGAAAAAAAGTTATGAGCCTGAATTAATTATATTGCACATGGTGGTGGTGGTGGTGATGATGGAGGTGGTTGTGATGATGGTGATGATGGTGGTGGTGGTGATGGTGGTAAATGTTTGGTGTAGCATTATTCTCTCTCTCTCTCTCTCTCTCTCTCTGATAAATCGCCCCCAGCCAACAAAGACATTGCTGATTGCAGAAATATTGAGCCAAATTATTCTTCCCTGTTCTGTCGATACTGCAAACACACACACACACACACACACACACACACACACACACACACACACACACACACACACAAACGTGCACACATATTCTATTTTGAAATATACCACACTTCTCTCTCTCTCTCTCTCGTCTTCCCTGACCTTTTCAATTTCAGTCTTAACTTTGCTCTTTTTTTAATTAGATACGTATGTAGACACCCACACACATATATACATACGTACATAATTACATACATACATATATACACACATAGATACACTTCAATACGAATCAAATATCTTAATTCCACATATCCACTTCTTTTACAATCCATTCTACATTCTTTTCCTCATTCGCAATCCTAAATTATTCATCTGCGCTTCTTTCTCTTCAGTTCTTCCTTTTTTTCTGAATCCAATTTACATGCGCTTTCTCTTCGCTCTTTATCGTTTATTCATTACTGTGCTCTGTCTCCTCTTTCGTATCGCCACCCGGTCAATTTATCATTATCACATTTCTTTTCATGTCTTCCAGCGACCTTCAGGTGCTCGTCTGCCTCAGTAATACTTAACTTCTCTTGTCTGGCTCTCATGTTTGTTCCTCTTCTACGTTTTCTAGTTCCTCCTTTAGTACGCGTTTTGAATTCAATAACTTCAGCTCACTTTTCATATCTGGCTTTCGTGACTCTTTCTCTAATACGTTTTCTGGTTCCTCCTTCAATACGCGTTTTGAATTCAATAACTTCAGCTCACTTTTCATATCTGGCTTTCGTGATTCTTTCTCTAATACATTTTCTAGTTCCTCCTTCAGTACGCGTTTCCAATTCAATAACTCCAGCTCACTTTTAATATCCGGTTTGCGTGACTCTTTCTCTAATACAGTTTCTAGTTCCTCCTTTAGTACGCGTTTCGGAATCAATAACTTCAGCTTACTTTTCAAATCTGGTTTTCGTGACTCTTTCTCTAATACGTTTTCTGGTTCCTCCTTTAGTACGCGTTTCGGAATCAATAACTTCAGCTTACTTTTCATATCTGGCTTTCGTGACTCTTTCTCTAATATATTTTCTTTCTCTCTCTTTCTATCAACCAGTTCATTTGACAACTTACCTACTTAAATGCTACCTTCATTTACCTGTCTATCCCTGTCTATATCAACCTATCCCTTTATCCTCCATGTACTCCTATATCTTCGCCTCTACCGGTCTATCTATTTGCTAGTCTATTGGGTAGTGGGGAGGAGACGACGGCACCACGTGAGGGAAGGTGTGTCGGTTCAATTTGTCTTGTTTACCTTGTTTAGGGCCACATCTGAGGGGAGGATAAGCGAGGGGAGGGGAGGGGAGGAGCAGGTGAGACAACAGGGAGAGAGACTGGGAAGGGCAGGGAAGGAAAGGGGGGTCGGCTGGCTGGAAGAGGAGCAAGGAAAGCGAAAGACAGTCTTGACAGAAGGGGAGTGGAGAAGGGGAAGAGGAGAAAAGAATGAAGCTACAGGGAGAACGGCTGGTAAGGTTAGAGAAAGAAGGAGGAAGAAAAAATAGAGAACGAGGAAAGTTATGGAAGGAAGGTAGAAAAGAAAGAACGAGGAATTAGAGAAGGGAAGGAAGAAAAAAACAAATGGAGTGGAGAAGAAACAGTGAATGAGGAGAGAGTATATAAGGAAAGGAGAAATAGAGAAAAACACAGAGAGGATGAAAAAGGGAAAAGAGAGAATGTGAACGTTATAGATGGAAGGTAGGAAAGAGAGAACGAAGAATTAAAGAAAGAAAACAAGACAAACAAATGGAAATAATATAGACGTAATAGTGAATGAGGGGAGAGTATATAGGGAGAGGGGAAATAATAAAGAACACAGAAAGGATTAAAAGGGGGAAAGAGAGAATGTGAAAGAAAGGAAATGATGAAAATAGAACTGTCGAGGTGAACAAAAAATAAAAAGAGGAACAGAAATGGAAGAGGAAAAAATGAAAACCGAGGAATATGAAGTAAAAGAAGAAAATAGAGTGGTTGGAAAATGAAACTTAGAAAAAAAAGGATAAAAAATACTGCAAAAAATGTCCAATGGTATAAAATCCGCAAGTGGAAGGATGAAACAAAAATAAAGTCAAGTAAAAAAGAGAAAAAATAACAAAACAAGGAAAAAGAATGTATATAGAAAATGAAAACGAAACGCATAAAACAGCAAACAGAAACGGCTCGAGAATTTATCCTTACATAACATAAACCATTTTTCTCTGTCTTTCTCTCCCTGACCCCAGCACGTATCCAGTATTTACACTTACATAACATAAAATATATATATATATATATATATATATATATATATATATATATATATATATATATATATATATATATATATATATATATATATATATATATACTCTCTCTCTCTTTCTCTCTCTCTCTGTATGTCTCTCGTGTCTCTGTCCTTTCTTTCTTTCTCTCTCTGTTTGAGTCTGTTCTCTCTCTCTCTCTCTCTCTCTCTCTCTCTCTCTCTCTCCCCCCACTATATGATACTATTATATTCAACAAGTTTTTACCTATTTCAAAATAAAAGCTTATTCCCAAATTGCTAATCGTCATTTTAATCACCTGACTTTTCTCACCTCACATAAACAGTTATTACTATATCGTTCTGGTCATCAATTAGCATATCCATCGCTCTTCGCTTTCACGGGATTTAGAATTTTCCTGCTAACGTGATATTAAGCTTTCTGGATTCATGATTTTGTTTGTATCTTTCCCTGTCTCTGCTTGTCTGTCTGCCTGCCTTTGTTTTTTTGTTTGTTACTCTGTTTGTCTCATTCTTAAACCTGTTTGTCTTAACTGTCTACATTAAAACTGTTAATCATTCCATTCCATCTATTTGTAATGTTTTTGTCTAATTTTATTCATGTAGCCTCCATATTACGGGACTCTGTCTGTCTGTTTATCTATTTGTCGATCTCTCTGTCTATCTATTTGTCTGTCTGTCTGCCTGTCTTTAAATTTCTAGCATCTCGGAGTAACCCTTTCTCTCTCCTTGTATCTGATCCTCTTTCTTTATCTTACCTTATCTCTGCATGTCTGTCTGTCTGTCTGTCCTTGTCTTTCATTGTACCCGTTCCTCTTTTTTTTTATCTTTCCTTATCTCTGCATGTCTGTCTGTCTCTGTTTTTCCATTTGTTACTGTCTGTCTGTCTGTCTTTGTCTTTAATTTGTAGCATCTCGGAGCACCCCTTTCCCCCTCCTTGTACCCGTTCCTCCTTCTGTCCTCTATTCAGTTGTTCCGGAAGAAGAAACACCTGAGAGTGGAAGAGGACCCTCCAAGTCTGCCCCACCTGGAGGAAGAGGAGGAAGAGGAGGAGGAGGAGGTGAATGGAGAAGAGGTACTTGTTTTTTTTTATCTATCTGTTTTTTGTGTCTCGATGTCTGTCTGTTTGTCTCTTCGTTGGTCTTGAGGTTTATTCATTTGCATGTTAGTCTGCGATAAAGTCTACGGATTTTACGAACATTATTTCACTTACTGTTAGTGTTATGTATGTGTGTGGGGGAGGGAGGGAGGGGGGAGGTGTGTGTGTGTGTGTGTGTGTGTGTGTGTGTGTGTGTGTGTGTGTGTGTGTGTGTGTGTGTGTGTGTGTGTGTGTGTGTGTGTGTGTGTGTGTGTGTGTGTGTCCGTTGCTGCAAGTGTTCAATGAGTCTGTTTTTCTTCTTCGTGTTTTTGTTCTTCCATCACGCTGATACTTTACCTCTCCTTTCCTTCTTTCTTTATTTTTTTCCTTTTCGTTTTTTTCCGTTCCCACTCGAAATTCCCGAAGGCGCCGCCACCACAACTGACGCCTCCTCCTCCTCCTCCTCCTCCTCCTCCTCTTCTTCCTCTTCCTCCTCCTCCCGAAAGACTCTCACAACACAACCATTTTCTCTTTCTCTGGTCTATTTTTTCACCCTTCTCTTCTTTCCACACAATACGAAAACACTCTACAACTTGTACTGAGGGACAAATTCCTTCTCTCTCTCTCTCTCTCTCTCTCTCTCTCGTATTTCCTTCTCCAGGTTTTACTTTTATAAGGTTTAATGGAGCCAAAGGGAAGACATGCAGCGGTTTGTTTGTAAAGGGCGGTGGAAGGTTATCTAACATGAGGAGGAGGAGGAGGAATGGGGAGGAGGTAGAGGAGGAGGAGAAGTAGTGATAAATGAGAAAGAGGTAAAAACATAAGATTCAATTTCACGGATAGAAAGAATAACGAATAGACAGTTCAATAAATTTTAATACACACACTCTTTCTCTTTGCTTTCGTTCTCTTTCATTGTATCTAATCCTCCCACTCCCACTCCGCCTCCTCGAATACTTCTCCCACCAATCACCCAATAGTTATTTCTGCGCCTTCAATATTTATGAAAGACATATGTGAAGCCTTGACCTTTACGATTCCGGCGGCAAATGGCGCTGCAAACTCCTCCCTCGACCTTTCAACGGCACCAAACCCGGCAGAGAGGCGTCGGAACCAGCCCAGAATCATTGGCGGAGCGAGCAAGCAAGCGCAGCACAGTAAGTTTGCGGGAAATTGATGATTGGATGCTGCGCGCTAACTTTGGTCGCTTATACGTTAGGTTAGGCAAGAAACGGGCGAGGCAAAGCAGAAATCAAGGACCAGCTTTAAATTTTTGTAGAAGTTAGGATTTAGTGAAGCGGCGGCAGAATATGAAGAGGGAGGAGGAGATGGGAAAAGAAGTATTAGATGTAGATGGGGGAAAGGAAAAAGAAGAGAAAAAATGAATGTAGAGAGTGAGAGGAAAAAGTGAAGTAGATGATGGGCAGAAAACAAGGAAGAGTTTTAAAATGTGGAAGTTAGGAGTTAGTGAAACGGCGGAAGATGAAGAAGAGGAGGAAGAGGAGGAGGAGGAGGAGATGGAAAAAGAAGAAATATAAGTAGAAGATGGTGGATATGAAGAAGGTAAGGAATAATGATAATAATAACGATGATACTAATGTTAATAATAATAATGAAAAGAAACGATCATTATAAGAATACCTGAAGAAATATATATAAAAAAGTACCTTGTTACAATAGATGAAGGAGGAGAGAGGAAATAAATATGACGTAGAGTAAACGAGAAAAAAATAAGTAATAAAAAGTTAAACGTAATGGGTAGAGATAAGAAATGTAAATCCAAACCTTGACGAAGAAAAAAAAGTTAGAAAAGAAGGTTATGAAAAGTGAGGCTGAGGAAGAAAAAATAAGATACCGAGAAGAAAAGAAAAATGAATCATATATAACGAAGAGAAGTGAAAGACGGAATGAAGAATGTGTGTGCGCTACTGGAAAAAAGAATAAGATTTGTAAGAGGAAGGAGAGAAAAAATAGACCTGAGAAAAGGTTAATGAATGAGGACGTGGAGGAGGAGGAAGAGGAGGAGGAGGAGGAGGAGGAGGAGGAGGAGGAGGAGAAGAGGGTGGAGGAGGAGGAAAAGAAATACACAACAGGAGATAAAAGAGTAAAGAAAATGAAAGGGAAAAACCAGACTAGGAAATTAGAATAGCAGAAGCGATGGAAGAGGAGGTGAAGAGAATGACCAGAGAGTAAAAAACGAAAAAAAAGAGAAGGAAAAAGAAGAAGAAAAAAGGAGATAGAGAAGTCGCTGAGTCACCAACTCACCAAAACTCCCACTCATTTCTCGACTTCCCTCTCCTCCACCTCCTCTTCCTCCTTTTCCTGAGAGATAGATATAGAAACGTAGATACACACAGAGGGAGAGGAAGAGATAGCAAGAGACAGAGGCATACACACATATAAACAGAGAGAGAGAGAGAGAGACAGAGAGTGAGACAAAGAAGGAACAAGTTTGATATCATTTTCTCTCAACCACTTTTTTTTCATCAACTTAAAGGTCCTGCAAATGTCTCGAGGTAGGCGAGGTCGATGTCGGGAATAATTCAGCTGTTCGTTTGAAGGCCACGAGAAGGCCAAGGATGAGAGAGAGGCTGTGCGATGCGCGGGCGTGGCGGAAGGAGGCAGGAAGAAGGTCACGAAGGAAGGAGGGAAGGAAGGAAGGAAGACTGGGAGGAAGGTAAACTGTAAGGGAGAAAAGAAAGAAGAGAGGAAGGAAAGGAGCGATGAGTGGACCGTTGACCATTGAAGGAAGGTAAGAAAGATGGTCATGAAGGAAGGAAGAAAGACAGGAAAGAAGGAAGACTATAAAGAAGAAAAGAGGGAAGAGAGGAAGGAATGGAGGGATGGGTGAACCTGTTGACCATTGAAGGAAGGCAAAGGTTAAGTAGTTAAGAAAGAGGGCAGGAAGAGGGTCATGAAGGAAGGAAGAAAGACAGAAAAGATGGAAGACTATAACGAAGAAAAGAGGGAAGAGAGGAAGGAATGGAGGGATGGGTGAACCTGTTGACCATTAAAGGAAGGTAAAGGAAGTGAAGGAAGATAATGAAGGTAAGAATGACAATAATTGGAGAAGGAACAAAGGGAGAATCAGGAATGAATGAACGACTGAATGAGTGAAGGAATAAAAGTCGGGGTATAAAAAGAGTACAGGAAGAGTGAATGAGGAAGGACGGAAGATAATTAAATAGGGAAGAAATGAGGGAAAGAAGACGAAAATGCAAGAGGAAGAAAATAAAAAGTAGCAGGAAGTAAAGGAAAAGTTGTATTCGCTTATATTACGGAAGGACGGTAGACACTAGACAGGAAAGTAGAGAAAGAGGAGGAGGATAAGAATACAGAAAGAAAGGGACGAAGAAAAAAAAGCAAAGAAGGAAAAGATAGGAGGGAATGTCTGCTCAATATATGCGACTTTGAACTAGTTAGGAAGTAGGTTAGCATGAAATGGGATGAGGAGGGAAGAAGGGAAGGGAAGTGGAGAGAGAGGACGGAAGGCAGGAAGGCAGGCAGGCTCTGTTTACCTAAGACAAGACAGAGAAGGTCAGGGATGAATGGATGCCTGAATAAGCCAGGGAGTGAATGAAGGAAGGAAGGTTAAGAAGGCAGCAGAGAACGAAGAGGAGAAAGAATAAGAACGCAAGAAACGTAATTACCGGCAAAACAAAAGGAGTGAGGAAAAGGAGTAAAGCAAGGAGTTAAAGAAAAAAGGAAAGGAAAGGGAAAAAAAAGCAGAAGGGAGGGAGAGAAGGGAAGAATATAAAACATGAGGAAGAAAGAAAACAAGTAAATACGGAAACAAGAGAGATAATATGGAACAGAACCGACAGAAGGAAGAAAAAACCCAAAAAGAAAACGACAAAAAAAGATGGGAAGAAAAAAGCGACACATGAAGAGAGAAAAAAAAATAGTAAGTGAAAAAAGGGAGGATGAAAGGAGAGAGAGGAGACGGGGGAGAAGGGACGAGGAGGAGAGCGACAGGAGGAGGAGGAGGAGGGAAGGACGAAGTATGGTATTAAAGAAAGGAAGAAAGGAGGAGAAGCGAGGCGGGACGGGAGGGAGGAATGCGAGAGACACTGACTGACATGGGAAGTAAGATTGGACGGCCGCGAAGCTCTAATAAATCATGTCTTTACAGCCGTTTCCTGGAATTTGAGAGAGCGAGAGAGAGAGCGAGTGAGTGAGACCGAGAGCCAGAGAGAGAGGGAGAGAGAGAGAGAGAGTACGGATAACAAGATGAACGGCACACGAACTCTCTCTCTCTCTCACACACACACACACACACACACACACACACACACGGTCGTCGAGGCAACACGCATACCTTCGGCCTTGAACTATTGACGCCGACGCCTAATAATTCATGCAGGTGAGCGGTGACCTACCTGTACTAGCTCACCTGACCCCGGCGAGACCTCAACTTCAGCCCCCAAACTCTAGTCTTCACCCCTTCACTTCTCTCTCTCTCTTTCTCTCTCTCTCTCTTATATCTCTCCTCACACACTCTTTTTTTTGTCCCCTAGTCTTATTTTCTTTTCCTTTCTTCATATCTCTTATCACGCCCTACTTTGCCCTTCTTCCTTCTTTTATCTGTTTATCTTTTCTTTATACTTATTTTCCTTTGGTCCATATTTTTCTTGCCATACCTTTTTTAATTCCTCTTATCCTCCTTATTTTTCTTTAGTTCTTACTTTTGCTTCTTTCTCTATTTTCTTTTTATTAATCTTATCACTCGTTATTTTCTCCAAGTCCTCAACTCATTCTTTTTTCCCACTTTCTTCGTACCTCTTATCACAACTTTCTTTTTCTTAGGCCCTTGCGTTTTCTTTGACCATTTTTAGCTCTTTTACACACTCTTCTTCTCCTCCCTCATGGTCCTCTTTTTCCTTTATCAGTATTACCACTTAAGCACTTTTTCACCGCACCCTAATTTCCGGAGTCGATGAGTAATTTATCCACCTATTCAACCACACATTTACCGACTCACCGTCTCCCATTAATCCTCTTTTTTTTTTATTTTTATTTCTCACCTTTTTCCTTATCATTCTCTCTGTGACCTTATTTTCACCATTTACATTTCCTTTATGGCAACTTATTTCCCGTCTTCCTCCCTTCCCGCTTTCCCATTAGACCCCTTCACGCAGTCTATCCAGCCCCGCCAAGATACCAGCCTCGCCCCACGCTGGCTTTTGCTCTTTCTCTCCCCCTCCGTGCTCTCCGCGCCCAGCCCCGCTCAGCCCCCGCCTCGCCCCGCCGTCAGCCAGGCCTCGGACCGCCATAATTTATGCCTCAGGAATGTAAATAAGGTCGTATCAGGGGCTACAGGCGTCACCCGGACTGCCTGTGTGATATATGGATACGACACACACACACACACACACACACACACACACACACACACACACACACACACACAACCCCATTCTCCCTCCACACACATTCAACATTAAGGTTTGAAATTTATACACGCTCTGTCGTTCTAGGCTACTGAAATATACGGAGGGAAAATATATCTTGAAAATTTCCTGAATTTTCTAACCGCATGTCAGGCGCCTAGAATATCATCAGGCTCGCGGCGTCTAATCTAACAGCCTGTCTAGATTACTACGATTTTCTTGCAGTTTCAGTATCAGTAACCTTTGTCCGTTATGAGAAATTTAATATGTTATCAGGTAAACCTTTTTCTTGTCGATCTACACAGTGTTAGATATAAATATTCGGGTATATCTATCTATCTATCTATCTATAAATCTTTCTATCTATCTATCTTTTTTACAGTAAAGGTAGCAGCTCAAGGGCAAAAATAAATAAGGTAAAAACCCGCTAAACACTGCTCCTATCTATCCATCTATCTCTCTGTCTATCTATCTTGTCGCTATCTTATCACTTGTTATTTTCTCATAAGTCCTGAAGTCATGTTTTTTTCCCCTTTTCTTCATACCTCATATCACAACTTTTTATTTTTATTTTTTAGGCCCCTATTCTTTCTTTTATCATGTTAAGCTCTTTTAAACACCCATTTCCCTTTCTAAGTTACGTAAAAATCATTTCGGATAACCTAATAAGCTATGAAAGGTTGGTATCTACTCTATTCTATCATCTCTGCTGGTTACCAGAAACAGAGAGATAATTTTTTGACCTGCAACAACTGTACATTCCGAGCTCTCCGTCTACTATTTATGTTTTTATATGAGATTTAAGGTCAAGGGCGTGGTGTGTTCCGAACAATCTAAGTCAATTTACTTCGCATGAAAAAGGTAAACTGTGGGACGAAAACCAATCACGTAAAAAAAATCCCGTTCTAAAAGGGAGGAGGAAGAAGAGGAAAAAAAAAGAGAAGGAGAAAAAAAAAGGCATGACGTAAGGTACAGAGACGAGGTAAGTGATGATAAAATATAGAATAGGGAAGGAGGAAGGAGGAGGAAAAGGAGGAGGATGAGAAGGAGAAGAAGGAGAAGGAGAAGAAGAGGGAGGAAAAGGAGAGGAAATAAAATGAGAAGGAGAAGTAGAAGAAGGAGGAGGAGAAACAAGACAAGAAGGAAAAGGAGAAGGAGAAGAAGAAGGAGGATAAGGAGGAAAATAGTAAGAAACAAGAATGAAGGGAAGGAATAAAGACAAGTAGAGAAAGGAGAAGGGAAGGAGTAGGAAGATAAAAATATGAATTGAAAAAAAAAAAGAGTGCAGGGAGTCTTCTACTAAATCTCATTACCAAGTTACTTTGTGCCATAAAAGAATTCTTATCAGTGCAAACATTATTATGATAAAGCGGGGAGGTCCACAAGAGAAGACAGGGAGGGAGGGAAGGAATCAAGATACAGTGCAACGAGGGAGAGATAGGAAGGGAGGGCGAGGTGGTAGGGAAGAAGGAAGAGGAAGAAAGGAGGACAGAGGAAAAGGGAGGGAGGGAAGAAAGGAGAGGAGGAGCAAAAAAGAAGGGCCGGAGGAAAGGTTAGAGGGAGGAACAGGAAGGGAAGGAGTGATAGAGGGGGAGGGAGGGATAAGGAAACAGAAAGGGAGAGAAGGAGGAAGAGGAGGAGCAAGAAGAGGGTAGCAGGAGAAAGTTTAAGATGGGGAACAGGAAAGGGAACGAAAGAGGGAAGGAGGGAGTGAAGAAAGGAGAACAGGAAGGAGGAAGAGAAGGAGCAAGAAGGGGGGGAGGGGGTAGCAGGGGGAAAGGTTAAGAGGTGGAACAGGAAGGGGAGCGCGGGAGGGAAGGAAAGAGGCTAAAAAGAGAACAATGATAAGAATATTGAGCAAAGAGGCGGCAGTTTGTGGAGAAAGACGCAAAGTGACGGGGATGGATAGCGCAGGTGAAGGGGACAGGTGCGCAAGAGGGGGAGGGGAGGGCAGGTGGATGAAAATGAAAGGGGTGTGTGAGAGAGGAGGAGTAGGAGGAGGAGGAGGAGGAGGAGAAGGAGGAGGAGAGTGATAAGATCGACCTTTTCTTTTCTCGTAAACTTTGGAGACTGTTTTCTTTTATTAATGTAGTGATGGAAGTGAAAAAAATATCGACTTCTCAGGTAGACATTACATTGGTTTTGCCTTTCTGTCTGTCTCTCTGTCTCTCTGTCCGTCTGTCTGTCTGTCTGTCCTTCTTTCTGTCTGTCTGTCTGTGTCTGTCTCCTCTGTTATACGTCAAATCAAGGCGAGTTCTGGCACTTCTCTTTCAATATAGTTCATGTCATCTCAAATTACTAGAAAGCTCTCACTTCGTTACGTCAGAGTCCCGTCCTAAAATAATTCGTTCAGTATGTCATAGAGTTTCGTCATTCGTCAAACAAACACACACATATATAATTTCTACCCGTGTACCACTCACCACCATCCCCACCAACATCAACCCCACCAACATCAACACCGCCACTACTCACGCCCTACACCATAACTTCTCTCCTTAAACATACTTCGCCACGTATACATCATCATCATCATCATCATCACCACCACCACCACCACCACTTTCATCACCACACACCTTCAAGTTTGCCTCTGAACATTGTTGGATATATATACACCTCAGTCACACCGGGATCACCACCCACCACCACCACCACCACCAGCTCCACTCTCTCTCTCTCTCTCTCTCTCTCTCATCACCCCATTTACCTTCTATAACTCCTATATCTCCCCTGAACACCCCAAATCCCTTCCTATTCCTTCACCCCATTCTCCACTCTGACTCCCCCCTGTCAACCCTTTCAATCACCCAATCACCCTCTCACTCCCTACATCCCTCCATTCTCCCTCCCCTCCCTTGCCAGCTCTTTCAATCACCCCTTCAACCTTCCGCCCCCTGCGTTCCGTCTCACTCTTCCTCCTCTCCCCTGCCAGCCCTCTCAGCCACTCCCTTACCCTCTCACGCCCTGCATCCCTTCCTTCTCCCTCCTCTCCCTCTCACAATGGACTAGAGTTACTCGCCGACCTCATCTCACATGCCTCACAATGCACGAAAGTTTGGTCTGCCGCCGCCACACACGCACACACACACACACACACACACACACACACACACACACACACACACACACACACACACAGTTGCCTTTCCCGTGTAACTTATCCTCGGTATATTCGTAGTTCTCTCCTTCGCTTGCTTATCCTCCTCTTTTGTTTCTGCCTCTTCCATTCTCTCTCTTATTCCTTCTCCTTCTCTTCCATCTTCCATTCCTTCCTTCATCTCCACCTGTCCTTCAGTCTCTCCTTTCCTCACCTGCCCTCCATTTTTGCTTCTGTCTCCTCCATCCCCTCTTATTCCTCCTACTCCTCCTATTTCTTTTTTTACCTCAATCTTTCCTTCAACCTCTCCTTCCTCCATCCTCCTCTTCCTCATAGTCGAGTCTAACTTTAAATGGCTTTCTTTCTCTTTATTTCAGCTCTAGTTCTGATGCTTTAATTATTCTCTTCCATTCTTTCTTATATAGTTTTCTCCTTCAAACTTGATCGCCAATATTTTCACCGAACTTGACTCCTGAAAACGTACTCCTTCACCTCATCTCATTTACCTGCTCTTCCTCTTCTGCATCTTCATTCTCTTCTTTATATTCGAGTCTTCCTCTAAATGTCTATCTCCCTTTTTTTTAGGATATACCTTAATTCTTCAACTTTGCTCTCTACCATTTTCAGTAAACTCAACTCCTGCAAACATACTCCTTCACCTCATCTCTTCAACTTGCTCTTCCTTCCTCTTTGCATTATTATTATTGTCCCAAGTTAAATGAGGTCGCTGGTGTGTGTGTGTGTGTGTGTGTGTGTGTGTGTGTGTGTGTGTGTGTGTGTGTGTGTGTGTGTGTGTGTGTGTGTGTGTGTTTGAGTCTTCCTCCTTCACTGTGGTCTGTTTTGCACTATTTCTTAAACCTCACAGTCTTAACTTTCCTCTTCTTAACCTGCATTTTCACACACTCCTGCACGAGCCTCAACATGTACAAGAAGTGAGTCAACAAGGAGGAAAGAAAGAGAAAAAAAGGAGACTTCGGAGATCTCGCTTGGGAGGAAGGCGGAAGGAAAGGACGAAGGAAGGAAGGAGGGAAGGAATGAATGATTGTGAGAAGGAGGAGAGGGTGAGGAAAGAGCAAAGGAAGGAGGGAGGGAGAAAGGAGGAGAGGAAGGAAGGCAGACGGACGGAAGGCAGGAATGAGGGTAAGAGAAAAAAATATAGGGAGGGAAGGAAGGAAACACAGGAAGGAAGGAAGGAGGAAACATCGTGTGGAAGAATTAGTCGTCTCTCTCTCTCTCTCTTTCTCTCTCAAAGAAAAAAAGGAAGTGAAGGAAGGGAAGATGGAAACAGTTTGTGGAAGAATTAAGGGCGTCTCTCTCTCTCTCTCTCTCTCTCATCCACATCCAGAGAAAGTTACGTGAGCCCATTAAGGTTCGTCTCGACAAACTACTTAGGTCCCACTGAGGGAAGATTATGCCCACACTGAGCCGACGCTAGACGCTTGGGAAGGAAGGAAGGAAGGAAGGAAGGACGAGAGGACGGAAGGAAGGACGGGAGGGAGGGAGGAGGAAAGTTAGATAGGAAGGAAGGAAGGAAGGAAAAGGGTGAATGAACGGAATAGAGATGAAGTAAGGAAGGGAGGTAGAAAGGAAGGAATTAAGAAGGAAAGGAAGGAAGAAAGGAGGGGAACAGAGGTAAGGAGGTAAGGGAGAAAGGAAAGAAGGGGAGGAAAAGAGTAAATTAAGTAAGTAAGGGAAAAAGGGAAGAAGGAGAGGAATGATGGTAGGAAGGAAGGAGGAAAGGAAGATAGAGTGTGGTAGGGAAGAAGGAAAAAGTGAAGGAGGGAAAAAAAGGAAAAAAAAGAGATCTAGAAAAAGAGGAAAAAGGAGGAAGGGTCGTAAAAGGGACCGTACGAGAGGAGGAAGGAAGAAAAAAAGGACAGGTAAGGAAAGGAGGGGAAATGAAGAAAGGAAGGAAGGAAGAAAGGAAGGAAGGAAGGAAGGAAGGTAGGAATGAAGAGAGAAGGAAGAAGGAAGGAAAGTCTAACGAAGAGGAAATATAAGAAAAAATGAAGAGGAGAAAAAGATGTAGGAAAAGACAGTAAAAGATTAAGGAGTAGGAGGAGAGGAAAGAAGGAAAGAAGGAAAGAAGGAAGGACGGAAGGAAGGACGGAAGGAGGGAAGGAAGGAGGAGGTAGGATGGTTAAAAAAAGATGGAGAGAAGAGTTGTGGCGGTGTTTAAATTTCCTTTTTTTTAAGCAAGAAAAATGTTGAGCTGATAGTGACGAGGAATAAGAGGAGGAGGAGGAGGAGGAGGAGGAGGAGGAGGAGGAGGAGGAGGAGGAGGAGGAGGAGGAGGAAGCGGAGGAGGAGGCGGAAGCGGAGGAGGAGAAGGAGCAGGAGGAAAAGGAGAAGAAAAAGGAAAAAAAGTAAAATGGAAAGCCGAGAAAGAGATGAAGAAGGAGGAAGAGGAGGAGGATCAGAAAAACAAAACAAAAAACAAAAACAAAAACAAAGACATGGCAGAAAAATAAAGGACATATGGGACGAGGAAGAATGATTATGTCCGTATACAAACATGAACCAGAAAAAAAAACTTAAAATACCAACACAAAAACAAATGAAAACCACATAAGGAGGAGACAACAGCGAACAAAAAAGCAAGCAAACAAGATGAACAACGAGAACGCGAAGAGGGAGAAACCAATGCAGACAGCTACATGGAAGGAGAGAGAGAGAGGGGGTAAGAATAGAGAGAGAGGTAAGGATAAGAAAGAGGGAGAGAACAGTAACAGAATCATTATAACACTTACCATTCCCAGGACCTCAGCGCCTTAGGATAATATCAATAAAAAACAGCTACGTGGACAGGGATAGTAGAGAGGCTCGGAGGGGAGTTTGAAGAGACACAGAACATAAGTAGAAGGCCCATTCAGCACTCAGCATTCTTAGGACAGCTGCGCCTTAGGATATAATCAACACAGACAACCACGTGGGCAGGAAAAGAAGGGATGGGAGGAGAGGACGAAGAGGCACAGGACATAAAGAAAGAGGAGAATAGGACGAAACAGTACAGAAGAGGAGAGACAAGGAGAGAATGAAGAGACAGAAGGGAGAGAAGTAAAGAGGAGAGGACCAAGAAACAGAAGTAGAGGGGAAAAGGACGATGAGAAAAAAGATATAGAGGTAGATGAGACATATGACAGAAGTAAAAGGAAGAGGAGAAAACGAAAACACAAAAGAGATACAAGTAGAGCAGTAAAGAAGAGAAAGACGGACAAAAGTAAAGATGAGAAGACGAAAAAGAAACAAAAGATATACAATTAGATAAGTGGAAAGGAGAAAGACAGAATAGAAATAGAAAGGAGAACAGGCCGAAGCAACAGAGGACAGAGGCAGAGGGGAGGAAAGGACGAAAAGACACAAGAGACAGAAGTAGCAAGAAGAGGAGAGGGCGAAACGAGTCCACACCCACACAACATAAACAGTAGAAAGCCAGTCAGTAGAACACTCACCATTCTCAGGGCCACAGAGCCGCGGGATAATCTCCAGCACAGAGTGGCAGGAGATGTCGTCAGCGCAGAGTTGTCGCGCCAGCAGGCAGTTCCTCACCCCCGCCACGCCGTCCCCTGCAGCGCCAGGAAGAGAGAGAACGGAAGCGTTACCACAAAGACTAAATTGGGGAATGTCACTGCCTCGTTTTGTAGCCCTGTAGTGCACGAGGGCTGGGCAACAGTACACGTTTGTTATGCTTTACGGGCCAGCAGGGGAAGAGAGAGGGGAACAGATAGATAGAGGGATAGATAGATAGATAGAGAAGGAGAGCAAGAGAGGGGGATGGGATGGGGCAGCTTTACTACAACAGGAACGTATGAAAACAAGTCACTGTCCCCGGTTCTCCCTTGTTCTGCTCTGACCCCCTCCCCACCCCATACACACACAGCTCCCCTTCACCCAACCCCAACCAACACAGACATCCACTCCCCTCCACAAAGACACACACACACACACACACACGCAACACACACAAGTCACAACACAATGGTCGTTCAGATTTTACGGCGGCGACACTCAGGGCAAGTTTAGGTGGACGGCAATCACTAACACTTTACGGGACCGCCGCTCGACCGTGTGATTTGAGGCGGAAGGCTAAGAGAAGGGTCGCACGAAAACACCAAGAAGAAATAACGAAGAAAAAGGGAAAAAAATATCCATCATACAAATCTGAGGCGGAAAAATAGCAGAAGGGACACACGAAAACACGAAGAAAAGGCGAAGATAAAAGGGAAGAAATATCAGTCAAACAAAACCTTCTCTTTTCGATGTAGGAAGAGGAAAACAAGAAGGATCAACAGAATGAGGAAAAGGTGGAGGAGGAGTAGGAAGGGAAGAAGGGAATCAGAAGGATGGAGGAATGGATGGAAAACAAAAGAGGATGGAAGGAAGAAAGGAAGAAATAAATAACAAAAAGCAAGACAAGGAGGAAGAATGAATAAAGGAGAAAATAATAACGAAGGAAAAGGGGGAAAAATATCAGTCAACCAAAACATTCCCTTCTTGACGTCGCGTAGGAGTGACTAACACGAAGAAATAACGAAGAAAAAGGAAAAAAATATCACTCAACAAAACTTTCTATTCTCAACGTATGACTGAGTAGAGATGATAATATTTACCTGGAGTGGGAAAAAAGTATAGAGGACGTATTTAAAGTTTACTATACCACAAAACCTGACACGAATGTACTGAGAGAGGAAAAATCTTCACTCATAATAGTACAAGAAACTGATGAAAATACAGAATTCAGAAAAAAAATATGATCATTAACTTTTGGCATCTTCCTCTGATATATATTTTTTTACGCTTATGAACCAGCATCTCCATCCAGGGCGTTACGAAGATAGCTTTCTCTTATTTATCTTGCCCACCAGGCGCTGCTCCAACAAAGTCAAACAGGACAAGAGGCCAAAAGCGAGGTCAATATTTATAGTTATTGTTAAAATCGTAAATTACTGATGTGTTTTGGTGTCTTTAAGTGTAGAAAACCGGCAAATACAATAATACGGAGAAGAGAAAGACATAGAAAAGCAAAGAGGAGGAGAGGACGAAAAAAGACAACAGATATACATGTAGAGAAGTTGAAAAGAGAAAGACATAGGAAAGCAAAGAGGAGGAGAGGACAAAAAAAGACAACAGATATACATGTAGAGAAGTTGAAAAGAGAAAGACAAAAAAGCAAAGCGGAGGAGAGGACAAAAAAAGACAACAGATATACATGTAGAGAAGTTGAAAAGAGAAAGACAAAAAAGCAAAGCGGAGGAGAGGACAAAAAAAGACAACAGATATACATGTAGAGAAGTCGAAAAGAGAAAGACATAGGAAAGCAAAGAGGAGGAGAGGACGAAAAAAGACAACAGATATACATGTAGAGAAGTCGAAAAGAGAAAGACATAGGAAAGCAAAGAGGAGGAGAGGACGAAAAAAGACAACAGATATACATGTAGAGAAGTTGAAAAGAGAAAGACATAGAAAAGCAAAGAGGAGGAGAGGAAGAAGAAACAAAAGAGATACAAGTAGAGAAGTGGAAAGGAAGAAGACGGCAAAAACAGTGGCTAGAGTTAGTCCATTTCCTATCACTCTCTTCCTCCTCCTCCTCCGCGCCTTCCTTCTCCTGACCCGCCTCAGATTTACACGGTTTTTCAGCTAAGGAGGGGAATATCGCGTTAATTAAGATGTATAACGCAATTCTCATATTTCACTTCGGGGCTTTTCAACTTTTTTCTTTATTTATTTCGCGAGTTTCATTTGTAGCGATTTAATACTGCTTTGGAGGTAAAGAAAGGGAGGGGGGGAGGAAGGGTGAGTAGGGAGGGCTATTAGTAATACAAGTGAAAAACATATGACAGGGCAAATACGTGTTTATATGTAACCCAATTAAACATAACCTCAGACTATTTTCCTTTACAATTATGCGTTAATCTTTACACGAAGAGCTAAAGACATATACGTTTTTTTCCCTGGTAAGCAAAATTAAGAAAAGAAAAAGATGGAAGGCTTAAACAGTAAATACGTATACATATAACAATTGTAAATAAACTCAACCATTTTTTTCACAATCATACGTTAATCTCTACCCGAAAAGCTAAATATATATAAGATTGTTTTCCCTGGTACGTAAGATTCAGTACACAAAAAATATACAGAAAACTCAAACAACAAACCCCAAAGACGACAAAAAATCTAAAAACATGTCTTATTTTCTAGTTAGCAAAATTGAACACACCAAAAATGACAAAAACCTCAAACATCAAACCCTAAAGATGTGAAAATGAAAGCTAAAGAACGTCTATTTATTTTCCTGGTAAGCAAAATGAAGAACACAAGAAAAAGACAAGATCCTCAAACATCAAACGCCGAAGATGACCAAAAGCAAGCTAAAGAACGTCTATTTATTTTCCTGGTAAGCAAAATGAAGAACACAAGAAGACAAAAACCTTAACATCAAACTCCAAAGATGACCAAAAAAATGCCAAGTAACGTCTGTCTTCCAAACGCTTGTTACCGGGGAAATAAAAAGATAAATATATTGCACCTGCGCACACATAGATCCTTGCAGCCATTAGCATACAAATTCGTAGATTACTATGCAGATTCCTGGCCAAACACTATCTTCGCGACGATTACTCCCGCCGGCGAAGGGGCAGGAGGCGGCGAAGGAGGCGGTGAAGCTGAGCGGAGTTGAGGGGGAATTGGAAGTCGAGGAATAGGAGAAGGAGGAGGAGGAGGAGGAAGACAGGGTGAAGCTATGCAGCGTGGAGGAGTAGGGGGAAGAGGAAAACAAGGAGGAGGAGAAGAAAGACGAGGAGGGAGAAAAGGAAGAGAATGAGAAAAATGGAAAAATGAAAGAGGAAGTAAGAGGAAAAGAAGGAGGAGAAGGAGGAGGAGGAAGACAGGGTGAAGCTATGAAGCGGAAAGAGGAAAACAAGAAGGAGGAAGAACAGAAAGAAGAAGACGAGGAAGAGAAGTAGGAGGAAGGGAATAAGGGAATGGGAAGGATGGATAAAAAGAAAAAGGAGGAGGAGGAAGAGTAGGAGGAAGAAGGGAAGAAAAGGAAGGATAAGGATAGAAAAATGCAATGAGGAAGAGGAGGATGAGAGTAAGCAAAGAAGCAATACATAGAAAAGAAGCGAGAAAGATTATGAAGAAAGCGAGAGAAGAGAAAGAAGATAGGAAAATAAACGAACGAGCAGAGAAAGATGGAATGAATGAAAGAAAGAACTATAGACGAAAGAAGGGAAAATAGGTTGAATATGAAAACAATGAGGGACACAACACGATCCACCCAAGACCCTCCCCTTAAGGAACACCAACATACCGAGCAGATTTAAGGGTCTCCATCGGCTGCCTTATCTCTCTCGTTAGGCAGTAATGAGACGGAAGGAAACGGGGGAAAAAAATAGTAAGGTAAGGTATGTAACGTGTCCTCTACAGGTGTCACGTGAGAGAGAGAGAGAGAGAGAGAGAGAGAGAGAGAGAGAGAGAGAGAGAGAGAGAGAGAGAGAGAGAGAGAGAGAGAGAGAGAGAGAGAGAGAGAGAGAGAAAGAGAGAGAGAGAGAGAGAGAGAGAGAGATTAGGATAGTATTAGTTCTATTAGTTCAAGGTCAAAATCTCATGTATTACCAATTAAGAGGTGAAGAAATTTAAAGTAAGAAGCAAAATAAATAAAAAAAGATAGAAAACATAAATAAAAAACAAGCACAAGACCTGAAGATAGACAAACAAAAGGAGAACAAACTGCAATAACTAAATCACAAGAAAAAGATTTGTGGCCAGAAAAACGAGGACCACTCCATCCGCATTAGTCTAAACTCCCCCAAAAATATATATGGCAGAGCAACATAAAACATTAAATCCTTGCGTGAAACTAGGGCAGTGGTGTGAGGTTGTTTCTGAGGTGGGGTGTGGGTGGAGTGAGGTGCGTGTGTATGAGTGCGTGTGTAGGGGTGATGTGGGGTGGTGGACAGGGTGAGGATGGTAGGGGTGGGGTCACATCACGATAGCCAGCAATACATCATCGAAAGAGACGGTGTGATGGGGTGAGTGGGTGGAGAGGGGAGGGAGCATGTGTGTGAGTGTGTGTGTGTGTGTGTGTGTGTGTGTGTGTGTGTGTGTGTGTGTGTGTGTGTGTGTGTGTGTGTGTGTGTGTGTGTGTGTGTGTGTGATTGGGTGTGGTCGATTGGAATGCGTAGGAGTGAGAGGGTTTGAGACTTGGCGTGTGTGTGTGTGTGTGTGTGTGTGTGTGTGTGTGTGTGTGTGTGTGTGTGTGTGTGTGTGTGGGTGTGGGTGTGTGCGTGTGCGTGGTCGTGCGAAAGCCTTTTACATCAAACGGTAAAAAAAAAGAAGAATCCAGATCAAATGCTATTCCTGGCAATCACAAGAAACGGGTGAGAGAGAAAACGAAAACAAAAGCACAAATACCTGAATGAATTTAAACACAAGGAACGTGAAAGCAGAAAACAAAAATAAAAGGAAAAATGATGAAAACTAATTGTCCTGGAGCCTAATTTTTACCAGTCTGTGTAATACTTAATTCCGTGAAAAGACAGACTTGTGCGAGCGTGACACTGGCGAGTTTGAAAAATGCGATGCGAATAGACTGATATATGTGAGTGGGACGTAAAAATGTTGGCTGCCGCTTTTCCGTGTGACTTGACTCGCTTGTAATTATTAAGTTCCATGTTCTCTCTCATGTCTGGAGTGAGTGCGTCCCGCGAAGAGCAGAATAATGGAGGAGGAGGAGGAGGAAGAGGGAGTAAAGGAAGCGGGGGAAGGAAAGAGGAAGAAAGGGATAATTTGAGGAAGGTAAAAGAAAACAATGAATGAAAGAAAATGAGAGGGAATGGAGGATGAAAAGAGGGAAGGAGTAAGGGAAGTAAGGAACAAAGAGAGGAAAAAACAAGGAATGGAAAAGAATGAAGAACGAGAAGGAAAGAGTTAACGAATTGGGGAAGGAGAGAGGAAGAAACAGATGAACTGAGGAAAATATAAAAAAAAAGAAGGAATGAATTAACGAAAGAATTATAAAAAGAATGAAAGAAAAGGATGGAAGGAATGAAGAAGTAAGGAAAAAAGGAAAGACAGAAGGAAAGAAGGAAGGGATGATGAAAAGAAGGAAATATGGAAGGAAGGAAAGGGAAGGGAGGAAGAAAGGGACAAAGGGTCGATAAAAAGGAGATAAGAACTGAAAAAAATGGGAAAAAGAAACGACGAGAAAAGATGGAAAGGAAAGAATAGTGAGAGAAAGGCAAGAGAGAAGAAGAACGGAGGAAAGTAGAAAGGTAGACGAAAAAAAAATGCATATAGAAGTTGAAAAAAAAAACTAAAGACTCATTGGGTCAATTTGTCCTTAGTAATCTTGGCCGAACGAAAAAAAAACCGACGAAAAAGAACCCGAATAAAAAGAAGAAGAGAAAGAACAAAGAAAAAGACGAGAAACGATCAAACAGAGTGGGGTAAAGAGGACAGAGAGGGACAGAAAAATGCACTGAAAGCTCATCCATTCTGTTTTATTCCAGCCGAGTGAGTGGAGGCAGAAAATCAAGCGCAGGAGAGAGCAAGATAGATAGATAGATAAATAAATAGATAAATAGATAGACAGAGACAGATAGCTAGATAAAGAGAGAAAGAGAATAAAAGAGAAAGAGATATAAACACACAATTTTTATATATATTTCCGCTTGTTTCGATATTTGGCCTCTTTCCTGGCCATTCTTTCGTATTTTTTTATAGTAACAATGCTTAGCGGGCTCTATGTTTTTTGGTATTACCTTTAAACTACTTCCTTGGCTGTAAAAAAGAAGTCGTGAAAGCAAAAATACGGCACCAAAAAACACACAATAAAAACAATACAAGGAAACCAAACACAACACGCAACACACCCACAGGTCCTCTGCTGTAAAAAAAAAAGTGAAAAGAAAACAAAAAAGAAAACACCACAATAAAAACACTGAAAAAACATAATAAGGAAAACAAACAGAACCACACCCACACCCACACACACACACACACACACACACACACACACACACACACACACTACACACACAAACCCTTTCTTCTCCCACTCCCTCTCCTGTTTGTTTATTCTCGTCCACCGGAGAGGGACGGGCGCGCAATCAAGTGTCACTGAAGGACGAGACCCGCGAAGAGAATTAATCAAAACGTCCGTCAGAGCAGTGAGGAGGAGGAGGAGGAGGAGGAGGGGAAGAAGCTATAAGAGAAGGAGAAAGACGAGGAGGGGAGAAGGAGGAAGCGGAGGAGACAGAACAGGAGGTGGAGGATATACGTAAGAAGAGAAGAAGGACGAGAAGAAGAAGAAGAAGAAGGAGGAGGAGGAGGAGGAAGAAGAAGAGTAGAAGAAAGACGAGGAGGAGGAGGAGGAGGAGGACTTGTGAAAAAGAGGAGGAGGCGTAGGCTGAAGCGGAGGAGACGAAAGACGAAGAGGTGGAGGCGGAAGAGGAGGAAGAAGAGTAGAAAAACTAGGAGGAGGAGGAGGAGACTTTGGGAGAAGAGGAAGGGCCGAATATTTCCCTTCCTGAAGACGACAAACTCTTTTAAAGCTTCGTCCGAGAACCAGCAGGTCGCGTCACGAACAGCCAGCGGGCGGTACTGAAGACGAAGGGGGAAGGGAGATGGAGAGGGGGAGGGAGATTGCAAGGGAGGGAGAGGAGTAGGTAGATGTATTGGTGCAGGAAGGGAGGGGAGGGGGAGAGATTGACATTGTGGAGGGAGTTGGAAATGGGAGAAAGGGATGAAGGAAAGGGAGGAGTAGAGTGGGTTGAGAAGGAAAGGGTGAGAGAAGAGAATGGAAGCGGGAAAAAAGGAAGGAATGAGTGATCGAAGGAAGGAACGAATAAGGGAAAGGGAGAAAGAAGGAAAGAAAGAGGGAGAACAAGGACAGATAAAGAGAAACAAACGATATAGAGGGAATAAAACAAAAAGGATAAAGGAAGGAGGGAATATGAGGCTGTTTAACCGAAGAAGGAAAATAAGAAAAAGAAAAAAAAAGTTGCGGAAGGTGAGGACACAACAATAGAGGGGAAATTATGGCAAGTCAATATAACAATGGGAGGAAGCGGAAAATGCAGGAGGAAAGGAGTGATGGAAAGTAAGTCAAGGCCGCGAATGACAGGATGAAAGGAAAATGAGGGTTGTTACGAGGAGTGGGGAAGGGACAGAGGGAGGAAGGGAAAGGAGGGAAGAAGGGAGGGAGCATTAGGATGATCAACGGAAGCGAGGCAAGAGGTCAGGAGAATAGAAGAGAAAACTGAGAAAAAAAGAATAAAACATAGAAGAAAAAGAAATACAAGAACTGAATGAAGAACAAATGAAGCCAAATAAGGAAGAAAAAGAGGAAGGAAACGTTAACGAAAAAGAAAATGACTCTGAATACGACTGAGAAAAAAATATAACTCATTTCGTCAAAGAGAGAAAAAGAGAGAAAAAAAGTAAAGAAAAAAATCAAAGCTACTGAGTAAAAAGAAAAAAAATCTAGTTAGAAGGTGAAAAAACGCAATATTTAAATTCACTGATTGAAGTAACGAAACAAAATTACATTATTCACTGTAAAAGAGAGAGAGAGAGAGAGAGAGAGAGAGAGAGAGAGAGAGAGAGAGAGAGAGAGAGAGAGAGAGAGAGAGAGAGAGAGAGAGAGAGAGAGAGAGATTGGAGGGGGGGGGAGAGAAGGAATCTATGTCAACAGATCAAGAGGTTTAAGAGAATCCAAGAGCTCCTAAAATGATCAAGAGGGTGCCAAGTGTGATGACAAGAAGAAGAAGAAGAAGAAGAAGAAGAAGAAGAAGAAGAAGAAAAAGAAGAGGAGAAGGAAGAGGAAAAGGATGAGGAACATATTAAATTTCTTTCTCTCTCTCTCTATCTATCTATCTTTCTTTCTTTGGCCTATCCGAGACCATTGAAAACGCCTCGCATAATGATCTTCGCTTCATTAAAGAAAAATGTAATTACTCCTTTGTGTTGGAAATTCTCAGAAACTAAAACGATCTATACAGGCGTCAACACTTGAGAGCGAGAGAGAAAGAGAGAACGAGAGGGAGAGGGGCAGCGAGAGACAGACAGAGAATACAATCACATGAATAAAGGACACAGAGAAATTAAAGAACCAATAGGAGAGGAATGTAATTGTGTAATCAGTAGTATTGTGAAGACGAGGGAATAACAGGGAGAGGAAAGACAATACAAAGACGAAAGATTTGAGAGAGAGAGGGGAGGAATGAAAGAGCGTGGAAAGGAAGCAGGTATGAGGGGAGACAGAGGAAGAAGGAAGGAGGGGAGAGAAAGAGAGAAAAAGAATGAACGAAAGACCGAGGAGAAAGAGAAAGGAGGAACGATAGAGCGAAGAGACAGACGAAGAAGCAAGAGGAAGAAGGAGAATGAATGAGAAGGGAGAAAGACGAGGGATAGAGGGGACAGAGGAAGAAGCAAGGAGGTGAATGAAGAGAAAGAGAGGAGGATGAGAACGGAAGGAGGGGAGAGAAAAGGAAGGAAAACAGACGAGGAAACGACTAAGGGTTCGGAATAAGACAATCAGCAGGTGAAGGTGACTTGTCAAGGTGAACGCAGGGGGACAGGTGCTCGGCCAGGTGAGAGCGAGAGTGAATGACCGATTTATGCGTCTTTCTCCACAGGTATTGAGGTAAATAATCAATGCATGAATTAGTGATGAATATGTAAGTGAATCCATATTAATTGAAATGCTCTGATGAATAAATCCGAATAAATTTTACAACACATCTTATAAATAGAAATAAGAACGTAAGGAGAGGTTCGAAGCATCAGTCTGTAAGAGGTAAGACAGAATACAGGTAAATAATCGATACATGAATTAGTGATTGAATAGGTAAGGGAATCCATGCAAATTGTAATGGTCTGGAGAATAAATGAAAGAAAATCACATAAATAGAAATAAGAAAATAAACAGAGGTTGTTAGCATCAATAAGTTATGAAGTAAAACAAATTACTATTCCCTCGATTCCGAAGAAAATGAAGTAGGTACCAAAGTTAATTAAATAAACTTTTAATGAAATGTTCTCTGTGTCTTTTTTGTTTATTAATTAAATGAAAAAAAACACGAAACCATGCCGAGGAACAAGAAAACAAGTTGATAAGGTTCAGTAAATCACGAAGAAAGCGAATTACGATACACAATAGACTGCTTTCTTTGTGTTCAGTGAATAAAAAAACCAAAAAAAAACCCGAAGCCATGCAGAGGAACAAGAAAACAAGTTGACAAGGCAAAGTACAACAACGAAGCAAGCAAATCACATACAATACCCAAGGAAATGAATAATTAATTGAAACCTCACATTTATTACGACAAGAGCGAGGAAAGTCCCGAAGTTTATGTGAGCGTGGGTACGAAAGTTACAATGGTCTCGGCGGTACCTACGTATGCATGGCGGACATAAATCTAACATACATTACCCCTCGGAATGATTGATGCCACTCGGATAACACTGACATACACGAGGAAGAAAGAAATACCGCTACGGCCAACGCACTCCATCACCAAAGCTAATAAATATAAATAACAACAGATTTCGACACATATACACGCCGTTCACAATAACTCTGAACGTAAGCCCCTCCCCTTTTCTCTATGAATGGCCGATCGCTAGTCAGTTCACAAGTTAGCCACGCCCCTTCTCGAACTCCATATTTCGATGCATATACACTCCGTTCACAATAACTCTGCACATAAGCCCCTCCCCTTCTTCTCTATGAATGGCCGATCGTAGACAGTTCACGAGTTAGGCATGCCCCCTTTTGAACCCCAAACTTCGATGCATATACACTCCATTCACTAACTCTGCAAATAAGCTCCGCCTTCTTCTCTGTGAACGGCCAATCGCTAGTCAGTTCACAAGTTAGCCCCGCCCCTTCTTGAACCCAGGCTGCATGTGACTGGTGGATGGTAGGAGAGCTGATTGGTAATTGCTGACATGGTGAAAGAGAGAAAAAGGATAGATACAGAGGAACGATGTAGAGAGAATAAAGGAAAGGCTAAAAGAAGGAGGGATTGTGAGGCTGGATAACCAAAGTGGGGAAAAAGGGAAAGGAAAAAAAGTTAACTGTGATGCTCCTGTGTACGTCTGTAGGAAAGAATCAAGGAATAGAATAAACAGACTAAGGACAACCTAAGACGAAAGAAAAAAAATGGACAAGGACAAGGACTAAGAATACTACAATAAAAGAGAACTACAGGATCGATGACTGCAGTGATGGGTTGCTGCGTCCTTTACTGGCAGTATTGGAACGATAAATCACACACACACACACACACACACACACACACACACACACACACACACACACATACCCCTCCCCCTTACATACGTACACAAACACCCAAACGCAAGGCATGTAAGCTAAAGAAACTGCACTCACTCACTCATTTGCGAACTCAGAGTCTAAACGAAGTGACGAAAAAGCTCTCACAACTAAGAAGCAAAGAGCCAAAAGAACCTCCTCATGGCAATACAAGGCAGATAACAACATACAGAGCGAACGCCGAAGTACCCCCTCAACCACCACCACCACCACTACTACGAGGTCTCAGGGGTAAGGGATGAAAGGGGAACATCTGCGGAACCACCACGACCCACACCGAGCGTTGAAATGCGAGTACGGGGAAGCCTTAGTGGAGGGGAGGTTTATGGGACCGTAAAGGTGACAGTGCAAGGAGGGAACGACTGAGTGCTGAGAGCTGAGGGACGAGTGGAAGTAATGTCAACGTGTACGAGGAACTGACAGGAGTGATACAGAAAAAAACATAGGCGGGTGTTCAGAGATGTATAGACGAGAGATAGATAGTTTGAAAGACACAGATAGATAGATAGAGAGATCGGTATGCACGCTGAAGATAGATAGACAGTAGGGAGATAGATAAAGAGAGATAACCGAGATGTATGCCACTGGAAAAATAGATAGATAGACAAAGAGCTATGCGAAATTACCATACAAAGTAAAAAAAAAAAAAAAAAAAAAAAAAATCCATAACACAGGCCATTCTTCCCTACAATCCGATATTTGGCAATTTTTCTCATCCGTGGCTGTAAGTGGGAAAGGATAAGGCTTAGGGTGGAAGGAAGGAAGGAAGTTAAGGAAGGAGAGGGAATTGAGGTAACGAATGGAGATAGGGAAGAAGAGGAAAGTTATTGTGAGAAGGAAGAAAGGAATGAGGGAAGGAAGGAAGGAAGGAAGGTAGTTAAGAAAGGAGAGTGCATTGAGGTAAAGAATGGGAGCTAGGGAAGAAGAAAGTTATTGTGAGGGAAGGAAGGAAGGGAGGAAGGAAGGAAGGATGCTAGAAAGTGAGGACACTGAAATGAATAAAGACATGAAGGAAGGAAAAATGAAGGGAAGGAAAGAAAGAAGACTAAATGGGAGGAAGAAAAAGAACGAAAGGAGAGAATGAAAATAAGAAAAAAGGAATACAGGGGATGAAGAAAAAAGAAAGAAAGGAAGGAAGGAAAGAAGGAAAGAAGAATAAAACGAAGGAAACAATTAAACAAGAAAAGAAAAGAGGAAGAATGAGAGAAAATATAAAAAGAAGAAAAGATGCGTAGATGAAGTGTCAAAAGGAAAAAGAATAAGACTAAAAAATAAAGCAAATAAGAAAGAAAGAAAGCCAACCAGAGTGAAGTGGGGTGAAGCGGAGAGGAAAAGAGCAAACACGGAGGAAAGAAAAAGAAAAGAAAGGAAAGGAAACGAAACCCCCCATAATTAAGAAAGTGAAAAACCGAAAGAACGAACGAACGAACAACAAACGAGGGAAATAAATAGAAAGAAAGAAAGAAAGAAAGAAAGAAAAGAGGGAGTCAGTCTCATAACAAGGAGACGCACAGAGGAAGAGAAATAAAGAAAAAAACAAAAGCTTTTCCTTCCCGGCTGAGAACGAGGCGACGAAACCTTTGATCTCGAACCTCCGATGTTGACGCTGCTGCTGGTGGTGGCGGAGGAGGGGGGAGAGGGGAGGGGGAAGGGGGAGGTAGAGGGAGGGAGAGAGAAGTGTTGAGCCGTGAGGAAAGATGAACGTGGCTGGGTGATGGTTACTGGTGTTTGGATGTTTGTGTGTGTGTGTGTGTGTGTGTGTGTGTGTGTGTGTGTGCGGACGTAGATAAATTACACACACACACACACACACACATACACACACACACACACGCATTCTCACACACATACACATACACACAAACACAATTTCGCATATAAACCGATCATACAAATGCGGTGGCTGAACGGATAGCAAGACGTCCCCGCGTTCAGGAGGACGCGATTTTCAGCCGCCGCCGAGTGGCTTAAAACTACCCACATGCTGTCCAGAAGACCACTTATCAACCCAGACTCTAGATTCTAGGATTAGAGATGAGCTCCGGGAGGGCAGCATGAGCCAATGCAAGATGGCGCCACTATAAATACTCGCCTGCGCCAGAACGGGCTGGACCGACCATCAGGACCCACCGGGAAGAAGCCTTGACCGACCATCAGGATCCACTAAAAATAATAAATAAATAAATAAATAAAAAAATAAATAAATAAAATAAAAAATAAATAAATAAAAAACCTCTACCAAACACACACACAATAAAAACGACGCGAGTAGACAACAAAACAACACAAAACGCTCACCACATAACCCAAAGACGCATTAAACAACTGGCAAAACACACACACACACACACACACACACACACAGAAACATACCCTCCCACACCCACACACACGCACATTCAGAGCTCAAAAGCGCCACCTGAACATTAATTAAATAAACAGCCACGCGACAAGAGCCGACAAACAACACCAGGTAACAAATGACTGACTGCCGGGCCTCGAGGGGGATTATGAAGAACGTGAGGAACCGAGGCAAACCGGAGACCCAGACCGAGACCAACACTAACACCCAGACTCAGGCCGAGGCGAACAAGAACCCAGACCCAGACCAAGACCAACACCCACACCTAAACCAAGACTCAGACTCGAGGCGTTACGGGAAATGGACGAAGGAAAAAGATAAATGAAAAGGTATATAACGACACTGGCAGGAGTTCATTAATTAACTTACTTCCACGTCATGCCTTTAGCCTTGTGTGTGTGTGTGTGTGTGTGTGTGTGTGTAAGGGGGATGGGAGGGGGAGGGGGTATGGGTGGGGGAGGGGAGGAGGGAAGGAAAGGAGTGCGAAGGAGTAAAGGATTGAAGAAGTAGGAAGGAATGGTAGAAGAAAAAAGAGGGATGAAGAGAAAGGTGAGTGTGTTGCAGAGGAAGTGTGTGTGTGTGTGTGTGTGTGTGTGTGTGTGTGTGTGTGTGTGTGTGTGTGTGTGTGATAGCGTGCATGTCAGGTGATGGATTAGGTAGTCATGTGTACCTGTATTAGACATGTTTGTACGTGACCTAATTTGTGTACATCCTTAGTAACAGATTGTTGTAATTACACACACACACACACACACACACACACACACACACACACACACACACACACTCACACAATTTTTTTTCACGGCTTTGCGAGTAACAATAAAAAATGAATCGAGAGAGAGAGAGAGAGAGAGAGAGAGAGAGAGAGAGAGAGAGAGAGAGAGAGAGAGAGAGAGAGAGAGAGAGAGAGAGAGAGAGAGAGAGAGAGAGAGAGAGAGAGAGAGAGAGAGAGAGAGAGAGAGGAAAAAAGAGACAGTCGTTCAAAAAGTACCTCCCCTCTCTTTTCATCACTTGAACAAATAAACACACACACACACACACACACAGACAAACACACACTCACACACCCTTTCCCTCGCTGCCTTCACACGTAGCTAAATAAATACACCTAGAAAAGCAAAACCTTAATTAACTTATGAATAAACTGTAGACTGGTAGAGATGAATATAGAATGTGAAGCCGCGGATGAAAATGACGGAGGAACAGAGACAGGGAGAAAGGGAAGGGTGGGGTTAGACAGAAGGATGGGGAGACAAAAGAAAAATAAAGAGATAAGGACATGAGAAGAACTGGGGTAAGGAGGAAGAACAACAGATAAGGGGATGAATTTCAGGAGGAGGAAGGGAAGAGAGCGGGAAAAATTGCCCCAAAAATGTTGAGTGGGAAGGAGAGATGTGAGTAAGTTCGTAATGGGTGAGAGGAGGAAGAAAAGAAAGAAGAGGAGAAGTAGGAGTAGGAAGAGGAGGAGGAGGAAGGAGCCAGGAAGGAGAAGGAAGGAAGAGAGGGAGAGGGGACAGGATATAAAGATAATGGGAGATGAGAGAAAAAAAATGGGACACGAAGAAAAGGAGAACTGAAAAGATGCAGAAAAAAACGTAACAAAATCAAATCAAATCAAAAGAAAATAAAAAAACAAAATAAAAGAATGAGATATAAATGAAGTAAAGTACGTAAAAGAAATAAGAGCACTAAAGAAAATAAATAAAAGGTAGAGAACAGGAAAACCAGGCGAAAGAAGATGAGACAAAACAACACAAGACCCGTCGAATGAGGAGGAAAGAAAAGAGGGAATATCGATAGAGGAAAACAAGGTAAAGAAAGAGAGGAGAAGAGGAGAGAAAAAGGTGAGTGATGGAATAATGAGGTTATCGCGTCACCTCGTGTTTACGGAAGTAATTATGGGAGAAAATCTGTCTAACTGACGCCGCCGCTTCGCTGGGGTCGATGAGGAGAGAGAGAGAGAGAGAGAGAGAGAGAGAGAGAGAGAGAGAGAGAGAGAGAGAGAGAGAGAGAGAGAGAGAGAGAGAGAGAGAGAGAGAGAGAGAGAGAGAGAGAGAGAGAGAGAGAGAGAGAGAGAGAGAGAGGTGGATAGATAGAAAGATAGATAGATAGAGAGAGTGAGAGAGAGTAATCTAAAGGTCTAATCTAATCTGAATATATGAGAGGTAGCAAAAACAAGGTAGAAAAGACAGAGATAAAGGGTATAAGTGGAGAGAGAGAGAGAGAGAGAGAGAGAGAGAGAGAGAGAGAGAGAGAGAGAGAGAGAGAGAGAGAGAGAGAGAGAGAGAGAGAGAGAGAGAGAGAGAGAATTCAGAAAAAAAAGTTTACAATCATTATAGATTTTTCAGTGCCTAAAAATATATATATTCATGAACACCTAAGTAGAATAATGAAACTTTGAACATGTTTGAAATAAAAATTAATAATAGCTTTATCGCAACCTTTTAGCGAGTGTTTTATTCAGGTGTTTAAAGCAGGTCGTTTCTATGCAGTGAAAAGTGTGTGTGTTTGTGAGTGAAATTATCATTGCTGTTCGCAGTTTAATGTTTCTTATTCTTCGCATCTTCAATCATTAATAAGCTACATAACCTCCATTCTATTCCTGCTTTTACTCTCTCTCTCTCTCTCTCTCTCACGTATGCTCCCTGCACCACTTACGGCGATCACTTATCACTCATCAAAAACACATTTCAGTCTTTCTTACGCACGAAATTCTCCCATCCGGGTGCTCATCCCCTTCCCTGTAGGTCATTCTTCGTCATTATTGTATTACGTACCTGTATTTACCTGCCCGAGGGGGAAGAGCAGCCAGGAAAAGTAAAATAAAGGTGTATAGTTACGTAACCCTTCTTTGCTGCTTCCTTCCCTCTGTCTCTCCCTCTTCTCCTTCTTTCCTGGTCTTCTTCTTCCTAATACCCCTCCTATTGCTCCTTCTCGTCTTTCCTCTAACCATTGTCTTTCGTCCCCTATTCCTATATATCCATTCTCCTCCTTCTTAAATTGCTACGTTACCCTTCCCTTTTTTCTTCTTTATTCTATGTTTCTCCTTTTTTTTCTTTCTTTTACTGCTTCTCCTCCCTCTTCCTCCTCTTGCTTTTCCTCTTACAATTGTCTTTCGTTCTCTTTTTCCTATCTCTGTTTCTACCTTTCCATCTATTCCTTCTCCTCCTTCTCAAATTGCAACATTACCCTTTCCTTTTTCTTTCTTTCTTTAGTTCCTCTTTCTTCTTCCCTCCTTCCTTCTCCTCCTCCTCCTCTCCTTCAGTGCATTGCTACGTCGCGTGAACACTTGGGAGCATGATTAAAACGTGATATACGAGGTGAGGGTCGTTGTTGCCGGGGCTGTGTATCTCCTCGTTCCCTGCCTTGTTGTTTTGTCAAGGGTGTGTGTTCTAATCATGGCCAAGGAGAGAAAGCATGCAAGAGAGAGAGAGAGAGAGAGAGAGAGAGAGAGAGAGAGAGAGAGAGAGAGAGCGAGAGAAGGGCCGGAGGTAGTGAAATCTGGCAATGAATATCCGTAGAGTTTCATTCGAGCATCCGTAATAAAGCCAGCAGGATAGACGCAGTAAATACTAAATAAATTAACTAAAATAATAGCCAGAAAGAGAGAGAGAGAGAGAGAGAGAGAGAGAGAGAGAGAGAGAGAGAGAGAGAGAGAGAGAGAGAGAGAGAGAGAGAGAGAGAGAGAGAGAGAGAGAGAGAGAGAGAGAGAGAGAGAGAGAGAGAGAGAGATTTTATATATGGTGCATGTTAAATAATTTTTCTCCCTGGCGAGGACAAGTTGTGTGCAAACTAAATCGAAAGAACACAAATATTGCAGCCTTAAACAAAATATAGAGAAAAGCAAAAGAAAAACGAGGAAAAGGGACGAAAACAAATCCGAAACCTGAACAACAAAACGCGAGGCAAACATATCTGGGACGCGTTCAAGGACAAAAATACAATACAGAATAAAACTCCCTCCCGGCGGAACATGGAAAAAGAAATAGGGTTTTAAGCTGAAAATTAGAGGATAACTAGGACCAGATAAGCGCGGGAACTGATCAGGGCAAAACACATGAGAACAGGAATAAAAATGAGAGAGAGAAAAAAAGCTGCAAATGGGGGAGAGAAAAAAGAAGTTTGGAAAGGAAAATGAACGGTAAAGAAAAAAATGTACAGAAACAAAAAAAGTGAAAAGGTAAAAAGGTAAAGCAAAAAAAATATGAGCAATAGAGGGAGGAGGATAAGGAGGGAAATAAAGTGGAAGAGGAGGAGGAGGAGGAGGAGGAGGAGGTGTAAAGCAAATGAAAAAAATATGAATAAAGGTAAATAAGTTAAAAAAGAAAGCAAAAAGAAAACAAGACAAAAAACATAAACTGAAAAAGAGGAGGAGGGTGAAAGAAAAGAAGGAATAAAGAAAGAGTTGGAGGAGAAGGAGGAAAAATAAAGTGGGTGAGAAGTAGAAGGAGAAGGAGGAGGTGTAAAATAAATGAAAAAAAAATGAAACCAGGAAAATAAGCTGACAAAAAAGAAAACAAAGAGAAAAGAGCACAAAAAATCATAAGCTGAAAAGGAAGAGGGTGGGTGAGAGAAAGAAGGAATAAAAAAGGCTTAGGCTGGGGAGGAAGGGCACAAAAAAAGAAAAGAAAAAAACACATGAAACCAGGGAGAGGTCATATTCTTAAACCTTCCCGCGCCCAAGCACACACACATATTTGACAAGGCTTTCCTAGGAGTTTTGAGCTTATCGAGGGTTAGTTTAATGAGCCTGGTGGTAGTTTGACCCTTCCTCTGTACCATGAACCTAAGAAAACACTCATTAGGACCCTGGTGGTAGTGTGACCCTTCCTCTGTACCATGAACCTAAGAAAACACTCATTAGGACCCTGGTGGTAGTGTGACCCTTCTTCTGTACCATGAACCTAAGAAAACACTCATTAGGACCCTGGTGGTAGTGTGACCCTTCTTCTGTACCATGAACCTAAGAAAACACTCATTAGAACCCGATCAATCCCCTTTTTGGACTTTGGAAATAGTTGATGTGAGTGACACGTTTTTGATAGGAGTTTTGAGCATTTCCAGGAGTAGTTTAATGACCCCGGTGGTAGTCTGACCCTTCCTCTGTACCATGAACCTAAAAAACACTCATTAGAACCCGATGAATCTCCTTCTTGGGCTTTGGAAGTAGCTAATGAGAGTGACACGGTTTTCGTAGGAGTTTTGATCATTTCCAGGGGTAGTTTAACGAGCCTGGTGGTAGGTTGACCCTTCCTCTGTACCATGAACCTAAAAAAACACTCATTAGAGCCCGATCAATCTCTTTTTTGGGCTTTGGAAATAGTTGATGTGAGGAGTGGAAGCGTCTGAATATACCGACCCGGGGAAATTCAAGGATAAGAGAAGGAGAAAAAGGATGAACGGTGTGTTGGGTGACGACGAAGCGTGACGGGAAGACCAAAGTGCGAGGGATTCAGGCTGATGCACCGATGCCACAAGGGAGCCACGAAAAATAACCCGGCTATGCACGGTAAAGCTGACGGCAACGGCCCGGCTGATGGCGAGGGCGTGCCGCGGTGGCCAGCGCTGCCTCGCTCTCTTATCCCTTCTCCTTCTTCCTCCAAAGCCTGCTCTTACTCTCTCCTCTGAAGGATATACTGAAGAAGCTGGGGTAACAGTAGATAAGAAAAAAGAAAAAAATGTGGTCTAGGCTATCGTTTTCTAAATTTTCATCTACACCCACCTAATTACTCTCTTAAGTTCACACCTAAAACCTAAACCGCCCTCCTTCAGTATATTCAAGTCTCATTCCATATCTCTAAGAAATTCTGTTAATATACTCCCCATCCACGCAAAACAGTCACAGCTCTTCATCATGGTCACTTCAGAGCTTCACTTAAATACTCCAATCATGAACCTTCTCAAAATCTCCTTCAGGCCCTCTTCAACATTCCTCACCCATCCCAATCTATGCTTCGCTCTAGCACACCAATCCACTCAGTCCCTCCCTCAGCCATTCCTTCCCTCCCTCTCCTTTGTAGCTAAAACAGTTCACCTGGCTTCACCTTCTAAAATCCAATCGCTAACACATCACCCGATTCACGTCACCCTTTTCCCTTGCAGCTACAGATAGTTTCTCACCACTCTCACCACATTTCGCAGCCCATCCCACCACCCCATCAGCCCAGCCACGCCCCCTACCTGTCTCCCCCCTCAACTCCCCTCCTCCCCATAGTGACCCGAAACAATTAAAACATTTTCCACCTGGATGCACTAGTGAAAAAGTTTAACTGGTGTAACTGCGAGAGAGAGAGAGAGAGAGAGAGAGAGAGAGAGAGAGAGAGAGAGAGAGAGAGAGAGAGAGAGAGAGAGAGAGAGAGAGAGAGAGAGAGAGAGAGAGAGAGAGAGAGAGAGAGAGAGAGAGAGAATTTATGCTACTTATTTCCGCAATTCAATTCTGGACCGCCATCGTCTTCCCATCACACTTAATAGCCTTAACTTCCTGCCCAGAACTCCTACCAACCCCTCTTCCCATCCTCCTCCTTCTTCTCCTTCTCTTCCTCCTCCATTCCTTTTCCCTTCCTTACATACCCTTCGTTCTTCTGCTGTTCTTTCCTTCTGACTTCTTTTCCTTTCCATTCTTTTATTTCAATCTTTCATTTTCTTTTGAAGCATTTATTCACGCTTCTTTCTCCACCTCTTACCCCTCCACCCATCCACCTTCTTCTCATCCATTCCTTTTCCCTCCCTTACATTCCCTTCGTTCTTCTGCTCCTTCTTTTCCTTCCATTTTTCCATTCCTCTCTCTCTCTATTTCACTATTCATTCACTTTTCTTTTCGCTCCCTTCCCTTTTCATTGCTTTTTTCTTCTCTCTGCTTTTTCTTCCACGTGTGATTTGTTTTTACCATCTTCTCTCTATTGTCTTCACCCTTCTCCTTTTTCTTCCATTTTCAATCAATCCTTTTTTTACCTTACCTCTAAACTTCCTTTCCGATCCCTTCCTCTTTCATGCTCTCTCAGTTTTTACATCCTCTCCCTTTCCATATCTCCCGATCCCTCTCTCTTCGTAATCTGCTCTAGGGAAACCAGGGAAAAAGGGAGGAGGTGTGAGGTGAGGACAAGGAGGGAAATAGAGAAAGAAATGAGAGAAATAAAAACGAAACAAGAAGCGATAAGAAGAGAAGGAAGAAAGGGAGACGATAAAAGGGATGAGACAGGACATAACAAGTAAAAGAAAAGGCAAAACAAGGCAAGGCAAGGCAGAGGAGGGCAAGGAAAACACTGCAACGCATATCTCGACCCAGTGTGACGATTTTCCGCACAATCCCTTGAGTTACAGCCACGGCGCAGGACGGGCAAGGAACGTAAGGATAAATGACGGGGGGATTCCTTCTCTTCCTCCTCCTCCTCCTCCTCCTCTTCCTGCTCCTCCTCCTTCGTGCCTTCCGTGTGTGTGTATTCGTGTCCGTGCGGCTGTGAGTGTGTGTGTGAGTGCGTGTGAGCTCCCCCTCTCTCAAAGGTCCTATTCTGCGACTTTCATCCCAAAACGCAGTCTCCCGAAGCTCCATTTCTGGCCTGACTTTGGTGCGGTCGGGCTGGTATTTCAGGAATGTCTCACGTGATTAAAGGGCAGTGCGATAATAAGGTTCAGGGGGAGAGGACGCTTACGTAAAGGGGTGTAGAGGCGAGGGAGGAGGAATTAGGACTAGAAGGTTAGTTAGACGTGATTTAGGGAGGAAAGGGGATAAAGGGAATGGAGGAGGTTAATATAGAGGGAGGGAGAGTGAGATAGTGGGATGGAGAAAGGATTGAGAGAGAGAGAGAGGGGTGGAGAGAGGGAGGGAAAGAGGAATGGAGGGAGGGAAAAAAAAGGGTTACGGATGAAAGGTCACTATAAAATGGAGAACGGAGATTGGATAGGAAACATAGTATGGGAAATGAGAGAGAGAGAGAGAGAGAGAGAGAGAGAGAGAGAGAGAGAGAGAGAGAGAGAGAGAGAGAGAGAGAGAGAGAGAGAGAGAGAGAGAGAGAGAGAGAGAGAGAGAGAGAGAGAGAGAGAGAGAGAGAGAGAGAGAGAGAGAATATCCCCTCCCACCCAAAAAAACGAATGCAATCGATGTCTACAGGCAGAAAATGGAGTGACAGAAAGAAAAAACAAACCAGAAAAATAAAAGAAATGCAGGAAAGGACGAAAGAATAACAGAAAAAAAACAGCAAAGTGAAAAAGAGTAAAACACTAAAGCTCCCTTCCAGTCCAAGCCCTGACCCTGACCACCGGCACACACACACACACAAACACACGAACACACACAAACAAACACAGGGACGAAAAAACACTTAAAGATAAAAGAAAAAAAAAACTAAAAATAACATATACCTTTAAAATGAAAGAGATGAAAAATAAAGGGAATTAGAGATGAAATAAAGAATGAATGAATGAAGAAATGAGACAAAAGATGGAAACAAAGAAATACAAGAGGAAACACAAAAGGAATTAAAAAAAAACACCAATACCAATACAGTAATAAAAGCAACACAACTCAACAAGAAACACACGAAGTGACCCAAAACTCCCCTCCCCCCAAAAAAGTGTGTGTGTGTGTGTGTGTGTGTGTGTGTGTGTGTGTGTGTGTGTGTGTGTGTGTGTTAGCAGCCTGCCCACACACTCTCTTGTCCCATAAATAACTGACCAGGCTGAGATTCCCCTTGAGTGAGAGGTGAAAGAAAAAAAAACGGCGAGGGGAAAGTGTGTGTGTGTGTGTGTGTGTGTGTGTGTGTGTGTGTGTGTGTGTGTGTGTGTGTGTGTGTGTGTGTGTGTGTGTGTGTGTGAAAGAGCTCATACGGCGAAAATAAAGGAGGTAGAGAGAGGGAGAGAGGAGAAAGGTGCCGTGGGAGGTAGAGCGCTGCGCTATAGGACAAAGGAACAAATGGACAGTAGGAATGAGAGGAAGAGGGGAAGAAGGGGCATGAGGGGAGCGTGGCAGCCGTCTAGACAGAAATATAAGTGAGGCATGGTCAAGGTTTGGATGAGGGCAAGGGAGGAAGAGGTGGCGTAGGAGGAAGAGGAAAGAGAGGTGTAGAGAGGGTCAGGGTTAAGGTGAGGAAAAGACTGATGGTGGCTGAGGAGAGGGTAGAAGGGAGGGGATGAATGAAGAGAAATAAGGGGACAAAGAGGAAAGAGAAGTGTAGAGAGGGTCAGGGTGTGAGGAAAAGGGAGAAGAAAGGAGATTAATGAAGAGAGGAAAGAGGAGAAAAGTGAAAAGAGTAGAAAAGGATTGGGAGGAGGAGGAGGAGGAGGAGGAGGAGGAGGAGGAGGAGGAGAATAGTTAAAAGATTAGTGGTAGCTGAGGGAAGGAAAGAAGGAAGGGGATTATTGAAGAGAAGGAACAGGAGGAAAGAGTGATAAGAGAATAAGAGAAGGATAATGAGTAAAAAACAAGAGGCGAGTGAAGATGTGTGAGGACGAAGAAAAAGACGAAGGAAAGGAGTAGATATGAGAACAAGTTGCTAAGAAAGAAGAGTAAAGAGGATGAAAAGAAAAAGACGAAGAAAAGGGATAGATATGACAACAAATGGCTAATAAAAAAGAGGAGTAAAGAGAATGAAGAAGAAAAAGGCGAAGGACAGCAATAGATAAAAGAATAAGTAGCTACGAAAGATGAAGAGTAGAGAAGATGATGAAGCAGAAAACAGAATAAAAGGAGTAAGAAACGAAGAAGAAACATGAAGTGAAGAAGAAGGAGAGAGAAGCTGAGGGAAGGAAATTAAGGCGGCTGGAGGATATGGTAAAGGCGTTTATATATGGATGAAAAAAGTAGAGGAGGGGAAGGGATGAAGGGGGCATTAAGGAAAGGAAGAGGAGCGGTGGTGATTACAGGTGATAAGAAGATCGTGGAAATTAAAGTGGAGGAACGAGATTGAAGGAAGGTTATTACGTAAGCGAATATAATAATGTGTTTGTGTTTGTGTTTGTGTGTGTGTGTGTGTGTGTGTGTGTGTGTGTGTTTGAGTGTGAAACAGAGGAAAACAAAATAAGGAATAAACTGATACATGACGAATGAATGAATGAATAGATAAAGGGAGGAGGTAGAAGAGAAGAGAGAGAAAAGAATGAAGAGAAATAAGGATAATACAGATGAATGGATAAACGAAGATAGGGATGCTGAGAAGAAAAGGGAGAGTCGAGAGGAGAGACAAAAAGTGAGATAAAGATAAGAGATAGAGAAAAAAATTAAGATAGAAAAATAAATAAACTGATTGAGATAATTATAAGAAACTACAGAGATAGAAAGACTGAAAGTGGACAAAACTAACTGAAGGAGGAAGCGGACGGAGAGAGATGGGGAGAGAGATAAGTGAAAGAAAAGAGACATAGAGAGATAGAAAGAGAACAAACAAACTGAAAGAGGGAATAGAAGGAGAAATGAAAAAAAAAACATACAGAAAGTGAAAAAAAAACGGAGGGAGGGAGAGATGGAGAAACGTAAAGATGGAGAGACGGAGGAAAGGAATAGGGGAGGAGGGAGGATCTTTTTCTCTCCCTACCTGGCTCCCAAAACTGCTAACTACGGCAGGTAACGAGTTCGGCTTATGCTAATACTTCGGCCCGAGAGACAAGACTGATCCTTTTTGCTTCTTTACTCTCTCTCTCTCTCTTTTGTCTTTTCTTTCTCCTCTCGCCCTTCTACCTCATTTCCTGGTTTCCTTTCTTTCTCTTTCCATTTAATTTCTTCCACGTATTCCTTCCTTTTACGGTTTCTTTTTTCTTTTTTTCTCCGTATTGCTCCTCCTCCACCTCCTTTCCTCTTCCACCTGCTTTGCTGTTATTATTTTTTTTCGTTTTTTTCTATTCGCTTCACTTCCCTACTTTCCATTTTGTACCTTTTTTTCTCTAACGGCTTCTTTTTTTCACTACTTTTTTCTACTTTTCCTCTATTTTTTTATAATTTTCCTACTTTTCCCAACTTTATCTTTACTTTTTCTGAACCTTTTCCTCTTTTCCTTACTTTTTTCTCTACTTTTCCCTACTTTTCTCGACTCTTTTCTCTTTTCCCTACATTTTCTCTACTTTTCCCTACTTTTCCCTACTTTGCTCTACTATTTGCTCTTTTCCCTAATATTTCCTGCACCATACGGGATATTTTTTCCAATTCCTGCTTATTTATTTTATTTTATTTTCCTTACATTTTTTCCCGCATAAATTAGTCTATTCATCATACTTTTCCTACTCTACCGTCGCTGAGGGATCTTTGATATTATAATCACGCTAATGAATGTCAGAATAAGCATGAACATTAGCACTTGTATTAATATTTATGACTTAGTAATTAGCGACAGCACTAATAATGATAATAATAATAATAGTAATAATAATAATAATAATAATAATAATAATAATAATAATGAACTTTTGCCAAGTCTTCAGACACATACAATATTTAGAGTGGCGAAAGAGGCTTAGAGAGAGAGAGAGAGAGAGAGAGAGAGAGAGAGAGAGAGAGAGAGAGAGAGAGAGAGAGAGAGAGAGAGAGAGAGAGAGAGAGAGAGAGAGAGAGAGAGAGAGAGAGAGAGAGAGAGAGAGAGAGAGAGAGAGAGAGAGAGAGCGTGTGTGCCGGAGGAAGGGCAAGGAATAGTGAAATCTGGAAATGAATATCCGTAGAGTTTCAATCGAGCATCCGTGAGAAACATGGAAACATGGAAACATGGAAACGCAGGCAACAGAAAGAGCCTGGGGCCTGGGGAGCAGATGAAAGCACCCGACATTGAGGAGTAGATGAAAGCACCGATATTGAGGAGCAGATGCGACGCAGCGAAGTGACGGTCGATTCTATATTTGAAGGAGTTGATAGTATTCGCATTTACTACTTCTGAAGGAAGATTGTTCCAGTGACGGATGACTCGGTTTGAAAAGAAACTCCTTCCGATGTCTGTGTTACATCGCTTAGACTGAATGGGTAAACCGTTATTTCTAGTTCGAGTAATCGACGTTATTGAATTTTCAGATACTTGAAGACTTGAATCATATCTATGTAAAGAGATTGAGTCGCTTGAGTCGTTTTTCGTGGCGCGTCGCTGAATCCTTTCCAGTAAATCAATGTCCTTTCTGTGAGACCAGAACTGTACTGCCATAGTGTTGGCTTTGTTGTATGCTTTTTACAGTGATTCGCGTGTTTCAGGTCACTGCTGATAGTGACTCCAAGATCCTTTTCCTCCTGCATCGCTTGCAGAGGTCTCCCATTCATGATGTATGTGGTTACTATTTCTGGGACCTAATGACTTGCATTTGCATTGCATTAAAAGACATTTGCCTTTTCCGACCATTCGATAAAGTAGGGTAGACGCAATAAATACTAAATAAATGGACTAGAGAGAGAGAGAGAGAGAGAGAGAGAGAGAGAGAGAGAGAGAGAGAGAGAGAGAGAGAGAGAATAATAATAATAATAATAATAATAATAATAATAATAATAATAGCAACAATATATATAACAATAAAAATAATAATTATATTTATATTGATGTATACATATCTCATTATGTAGATGTATACATGTGAATTCACGTTTGCTACAGTCTGTGGATAAGTATATGCATCAATACTTGAATATCTCAGTGGATACATATCACCTTTTATAGTCTACTCTTGTCCTATAACGTCTATGCAACCATCATTATTTTTTTTAGAGTAGAGGAAACAGCTCAAGGGCAAAAACAAGAAACAAAAAAGCCCAATCAGCACAGCCCCTAAAAATGCAAGTAGAAAAGAACGGCCAAAACAGAGGCCAGGTTCGGGTGGAGAGGCTCGTGAAGTTAAAAATGTATGTATGTATGTATGAACTTATGTATCATAATGTATCTATCTAATGTCTGTTGCAACCGACGCATGTATCATATAATTTATGCTTAACTTTCGTATGCTCATGTGTTTGTGTTAATGTGTCCGTGTTTGTGTCTGTGTACGTGTGGGTGTGCTCTGTGTCTGTTTACCTGTCTGTGTGTTCCTGTCTGATCCCATTTATTAATCCGACCCTAATTGGGAGCCTCTTGCAAACACGAGGAGGAGGAGAGGGAAGAGGAGGAGGAGGAGGAGGAGGAGGAGGAGAGATGAACGAGTATGGTATAACGGCATGACTTGGGTTGTTTCAGGTCGTTAGCGCAAGAATGAAAGTCGTGTATGTGTGTGTGTGTGTGTGTGTGTGTGTGTGTGTGTGTGTGTGTGTGTGTGAAGACGATAACACAGGCAACATAAATAAAGCATAAATATAAATCCACAACCAAACTTTAGCAGCTCTTTCTCCTCCTCCTCCTCCTCCTCCTCCTCCTCCTCCTCCTCCTCTTAAGGTGATATGATACCTTTTTATTGCCTCCTTTTATTACGTGGGACTGAAAGAAGATAATAAGAGGGGAAGACATTGATTAAGAGAGTGCAAATACCCGTGTTGCCAAGAATGACACACACACAAACACACACACACACACACACACACACACACACACACACACACACACACACACACACACACACACACACACACACACACTCAAACAACCAGGTACTTACTTTAATTATGCCTCGTCGTGCGTTGCTATTTTCCGCGCGGTGAAGGGAATTAAACAGGTCTAAAATTAGTGTGTTAACGTCTCCTCCGTGACTCCGCCTCTTACCGCTGCTATTTATAACGCGTGTCGCTTCTCCAGACCTTGGATCGCGATGTGCTTAGAGGTAAGTGGCTATCTTGATGTCATTCTTCGTAGGTTTTAGGTATTTCAAGAGCCATCATCGCTTGTAATATGGATGACGGCAATGTTTATGAAGATAGAATGCATGGACGATATCTAGACGGCGCTTTAAGGACCCAAAGACACTAACAAAAGCAGCTCAATCGCCTCACCAGCTTAGTCATGAACCTTAAAAAATATTACAGGAAAATGAAAATAATGAAATGTAAAAAGTTATGATGATTGTAACGTATTGTAGAAACGTGATAGTACTACGGAATGCACTTTTACTATACTTATTTATGAACACACACAGACACACACACACACACACACACACACACACACACTCACCCCTACACATACAGTCTAACAAACACGTATTCAACCTCACAGAGACATAAATAGAGACAATTCAAGCACTACACACACACACACACACACACACACACACACACACACACACACACACACACACACACACGTACATCCATCACCACTAGTGCCACAATCCCCTTCGCTCCACCTGAATCCTACCTGTCGAGAGGGACTAATTAAAGGTGTCCCGCAACCCTTCCTCTCTTAATGACGTGAGGAATGATCAATTACCTGGCTGAGAGAGAGAGAGAGAGAGAGAGAGAGAGAGAGAAAAATTAAAATGCAAATATAAACGTGGACTCGGATGAAACAGGTAATAAACACACAATAAAATAATAAATGACATCCCTTACACACACACACACACACACGACAGCGAGACACAACAACAAAGCTTCGATCACCACAGGAACCCAATCTCCTAATCCGATGCAATCCGCTTCACACCAGGACTCGAATCACCAGAGTATTTGAAGCCAGGAAACACCTCCCCATCCTTTCCCTTCCCCATTCCCTTGTCCCATTTCCCCTCTCCTTTACTTTTTTCCTATTCCCTATCTTCCCTCTCTTTCCCCTCTTTTCCTTCCCTCTCCACACCCGACCTTCCCTTCCCTCCTTTTTCTCCCTCCTCCCTTACCTTCTCTATTCCCTATTTCTCCATCTTACACCTCTTTTCCTATCCTCTCTACATCCCCACCCCCTCTTCCTTCCCTTTCCTTTGTCCCCTTTTTCCTCTCTCTCTTCCCTTTACCCAACTCCCCATTCCCTCCTTTACCTTTCTCTTCCATCCCTCTTTCCGCTTAACCTTTTCCTTTTCATTCTCTTTCAAATTATCTCCATTCTTCCCGTATCTCGTCTGTTTATTCACTTTTATTCTTTCCTTTCTTCTCTCTCCCTTTATCCTTTCCATTTTTATTCCCTTTTAAATTATCTCTTCTTCCTCTCTCTCATTTCTCCCTCTCTTTAGTACCTTCATCTGCTTCCCCTCCTTCTCCCTCCTTCCTCCATCCATTTTATCTCTCTCACACCTTTACCTGCTTCTCCTCCTTCCCTCTTACTCTTCCCATCTTCCTCTATCTTCCCTTTACAGTTTTCTTCCTTTTCCTTTAGTATTCTTCTTTCTTCCTTCTATCCCTTTCCTTTTTTTCTCTATTTGCTCTCTCCTCTCTTTCCATTCTCTCCTCTTTTCCTTTCGCTTTAAGTATTCTTCCTTCTTACTCTATCCCTTTTCTTCATCCTCTAGTCGCCTTCCATCTTTTTAATCTGTCCTCTCTCAATCCATCGAGTTCTTTCCTTTCTGATATCTCCTTGTTTACGCGTCCCGGTGCTCCTTTTATACCATTTTTTCCTCTCCTTTTTCTCTCCAATTAAAAAGATATTCACTCCTTCACGTCACCCTTTTTTTTCTTTCCCTTTTTCCTACCCTTTGATTCGCTGTCTGTATCTTCCCTAACGACGTAATCTGGCTCTTTTTCCTTATATATCTCTCTCTCTATTTTTACGTTTTTATTCGTTCTCTCTTCAATATTGCAACTGCACTTTTTATCCTTATGTGGTTATCCTTGTTTCACCCCTAACGAAGTAATTTGGTTTCTTTCTCCCTTATTTCTCTTCTCCCTTTTTACGTTTTTTTTATTTAACATTTTTTTCCGATCCTGTAGCTGCACTTTTCATCCTTACGTAGTTTCCCTTTTTCTTCTTTTCTCTTATTTTCATCATTTCGTTCTTTTTCTCCTTTTCTTCTTATGTCTTCTGTTCATCCTTACGTTCTTTTTCCCCTTTTCTTAGGATCTCTTCATCTTTACGTTCTTTTTCCCCCTTTCTTCTTATCTCTTCATCCTTACGTTCTTTTCCCTTTTTCTTCTCATCTCTTTCCCTCTTTCGTACCCTTGCTGTCTAAAGCCGATGAACACCACCACCTTTTCTCTTTAAACAGCGCTCCTTCTTCTTCTTCTTCTTCTTCTTCCCATCTTCCTTAACCAGCTGTACCTTGCCTAAACTTTCCTCCTCTGCCTCTAAACGTACCCTCTAATGCGGCATTTTCTTTCCCCTTTAACAAACAACGATTAACTACATAATTCCTGCCTTTCCATATAATTTTCCCAGTTTTGTACCTCTGTTCTCTCACCTTAACAAACAACTAATCTATTTTTGGTATTTTCTTATTACATAATTCACTGTTTTCACATTTGTGCGACTTATGTCTCGCTTTAATATGTAACTATCTTTTCTTTAGTACTCCCTGGCAGCATGATTCCTTTCTTTGCCCTTCTTTTTTTTTTCCATATTTTTAACTACTATTCTTTCATTTAAATATATATATCCCTTTAGTTTTTCCCCTAGTGACCTAGTTCCTTTCGTTTCCCTTTACTTTTCTACATTTTTTGCCTCTGTTCTCTCGTTTCAATATACAACTTCCTTAGCTTTGGTCTTTTTCTGCAACAATTTCTTCCGTTTCTCATTCTATTCCCCATTTTTTTTCTGCTACTGTCGACACTCATTTTAACACATCCTATCCTTTTAGTTTTCGTAGCAGCCTCATTTCTTCCTCTACCTTACAGTACATTTCCTACATTTCGCACCTTACCTGATTCCCTGATCCTCTTCCTCCTCCTCCTCCTCCTCTCACACCTTCACAAACAAGCTATTTTTTTTCCGTTCCCCTTGATCTCTTTCCCTCCCATCTCACGTCCTCCTCGAACTCTTTACGATACTCTTACTGCAGCTCTTTTCACCCCTCCTTCAATTATTTCTAAGAACTCTTTTCAAACCTTCTTTTAATTCCTCACTTCTCACTCACTCGTTCGCTTCCTTCCTTCTCCCTCTCGTACCCTTGTTGTCTAAACGGATTAAGATCTTTCCCGCTTTATTTGAGTTCTCCCTCCCCTCCTTCTTCCTTTCTCCTTCACGTCCTTCTTAGTATTCAGTGGCTATACTCCTTCCTAACACTCCCTCACTCACTCCCTTCCTTCTTTCCTACCTAGCCTCTCCACGTACTTTCTCTCTCCTTTCGTATAGTTTCTCATCTCCTTTAATGTTGGCTTTGCTGTGTACTCTTGTCTTCAATCTCTTTTCCTGACTAGATTTATTGTTTTCGTGGATTTTGCTTTGGTCTTTTACAGTCACGTGTTTCTACTTGGATTTCCGTTCTTAGTCTTCTCCCATCGTAGTAGTTTTAGGTCTATTTCCTTTTGTACTTCGGCTTTCATTTCACTTTTTGTTCATCAGTTTATATGTTTTTCTCTTCTTGCTCTTGTTTCTCATTATTATTTTCCTCTTTCTCCTTTTCTTCTTTATTTTCATCCTCTTTCTGCTCCTCTTCCCCCTCCAATTCCTCTTCCTCTTCCTCTTCTTGTTCTTGTACTTCTTGTTTTTCTGTGTCTTCCTCCTTCTCCTCTTCCTACTCCTCCTTCTCTTCTTCCTCTTTTCCTTTTCTTCTTCCTCTTCCCCCTCCTCCTCCTTATCATCGGCATTTACTGCAATCCACCCTTCCTCCACCTCTTCCCCTTCCCTCCCTTCCCTCCCGAGCAAAATAACGATGCAAAGGTTGTGATGAATTATAAAATCGTTACATGTTTGCCTTTACGAATACTTAATAAACGCTATAAACTGGCGCAGTCGGCGAGGAAGCGTTTGCAATATTTCGTGAGACTATTTTTAACGCATTTTCAGACAACTTTATTTTTTTTATTCCGTCGTGACCTGGAGCTGGAAAATTAAACGTGTATTATAGCTTTTTTGGCTTCGTATCATTAATGAAGAATAAATAAAATAGGATGTAAGATTAAAAAATACATAGATTAAGTAATATAATTCAACGCTGTCTTAAAATCGATGAAAACAAAGTAGAAAAATTAAACGAAGGTACACAGTTTTTTTTTTTGCTTTATACCAATACTGAATAAAAGATAAAGAAGTGTAAGATTAAAAAAAAAACCACAGAGTAATATAAGAAGGAGGAGGAAAAAGAGCAGAAAGATGATAAAGAAGAAAATGCCCAAGAAGAAAATAATTACTTAAAAATAGCTGGAAAAACAAGGTTGATTCACGTCTTTATTAGCTTCCTACAGTTCCCAAAGAAAAGGTAAAGAAGTGTGAGATTAAAAATATAAAGAGATAGTTTCCTAGTAATCTGATTCCCTTTACTTTTTCCATCTCTTTTCCACTGTCCTCGCATTTTACCATACAACTCCCTTATCTTTAGTCTTTAATAACAACATAATTCCTGCCTTTTCCCTCACTTTCGTAGCATTTTTGGTAAGACAACAAAGTGTAAGACTGAAAAAATACAAAGGCATAATTCAATGGTTACTTAATGAGGTTAATTTATTGCTTACTTAAAACTACTTGAAAAATGAGGTCTAAATACAAAGAGATATTTTCATAGTAACCTGATTTCCTGGTTTCCTTTTAATTTTTACAACTTTTTTCCATTGCCCTCGCATTTTACCATACAACTCCCTTATCTTTAGTCTTTAATAACAACATAATTCCTGCCTTTTCCCTCACTTTTCCAACTTTTTTTTGGTACGTTAACGAAGTATAAGATAAAAAAAACACTTTAAGATATATAATTCAATGGTTACTGAAGTTAAAATCGCTGAAGAAATGAGGTTAATTCCCTACTTACTTAAAACTACTTGCAAAATGAGGTCTGGAATTTCTGCTAACTTAAAACTGTTGATAAATGAGGCAATAATTCACTGCTAGCTTTAAACTGCTAAACAATATATGATAAATTCACTGCTAAATCCGAAGTGATACTAAAAAAGATGGAAGTCAATTCACCGCTCACTTAAAATTGCAAATGAAAATAATAAACAAAATGAATAAGAAAAATAAGTAGGGTAAATTCACTGCTAAATCAAAACTGAAAAAAAAGAAAGATGGAAGTTAATTTACTGCTCACTTAAAATTGCAAATGGAAAAAAATGTACATAACGAAAAAAAAAAACTTCTAAAAAACAGGACAGATTCACTGCTTAATTGAAATTGCAAAAATTGGTGGAAGTCAATTCACTGCTTACTAAAACAAATTGTAAATGGAAAAATAATGAAAAATAATAAATAAAAACAATATAAAAATGGAAACAATGTCCGCACTGCCGTATTGTTCTGTATGTTAATGTATCGCTAATAATTTCTTTTGACGGTCAACTGTGTGCCTTTGAGTGTGCGAAACGTATAACAGCTCGATCGGAATGGGCGGAAAAAAAAACCTCGCCATTCGTTTATTTGCATATATTTCAGATCCCGAATCATGATTTTCAATGAGAACTGAACGGAGTGCAATGACGGCATAAATGTGTGCGTGTGTGTGTGTGTGTGTGTGTGTGTGTGTGTGTGTTTAATACATTATGCAAGTATTCCACTGGGATTAAAGGGACTAAAGGAGAGAGAGAGAGAGAGAGAGAGAGAGAGAGAGAGAGAGAGAGAGAGAGAGAGAGAGAGAGTAAAACGGGTAGAAAGCTGCAGGTCACATATATCTATCTAAATAATTACAATGAAGCATGTGAGTGAGGAAAATGAATATAATATGAGCCGTAGTGGTGGTGGTGGTGATGATTGCTGCACAGGGCGGACAGGTTGATGGAGGCGGTGATGACAGCTTTGCAGGTGTACGGTGTTGTTAATTGGAAAAGTAATGACCGTTTACATGTCAGGCATTAATGAAGGTCGTGGTACTGGCCGTGAGTGACGTGATGGGCTGTCGTTTGAAGGGAAAATTGTGATGGAAGCGAAGGGGGAGGGGTGTGACCGGGGGGGGGGGGGTGCATGGTGGCAGGGAGTCAGGGTGGGAAATGAGGGGGAGAGAGGATTAGAGATGGGGATTTGGGAAGGGGTAAGAGGCGAGTGGGGTAAATGGGAGAGATAATAATAGAGTGGGAGAGGTTGGAAGGATGGAGGGAGGTAAAGAGATGGAGAGAGGGAAAGGGTGGGAAATGATTACGTAGAAGAGAAGAAATTGAGTTTTGGGAAGGGGTGAAAGAGGAGAAGGGATAACGTGGGCAAGGAAAGAAACAAAAAGAGGAAAGGGGCGGTAAATGAAAGAGAGAAGAGAATAGAGAGGGAGAGGCAAGAGCTAAGAGAAAAGACAGGTTAGAATGGCGTAAAGGAGAAAGGGAGAGAGGAGGAGGAAAAAAAAAGAGGGCTGGCGTGACGAATACTGAAGGGATGGAGGAGAAAAAAATGAGAGAACAGGGAGAGGGAAAGGAAAAGAGTGAGGAGGAGTAGGAAAAAAGAGAGGGATGGAGGAGACTAACAACGAGAGAGCAGGGAGAGGGAAAGGAAAGGAGAGTGGAGAAAGAAAGAGCATATCATGAGCTCAAACAATTCACCGACTCCGCTGTGAATTTTAATGCGGCGGCGAACATGGGAAACAAAATCATGTCGCGTGTGACGTCAGAAGCCTCATCAACAACGCCAGACAGTCCGCCAGGCCGCGTCATGCAGTACGACAACACTTCCCCTCCACACCCCAGCGCTGGCAAATTATCGTACCCATCGCATTGCATTTCCTACTTTCAGCCCGATAACTACAGCAAAAACAAACACACAAACACCAATAAATAATAGTTTCAACGCTAAACTTATTATTATATCGTTATTTGTGCAGATACGAGAGTTTGGGGCTTAAAAATGATAGATACGAGGTTCAGTACGATAATTTTGGCGGTAGTCACAGGGAAGGCAAGGACACGAAGAAGGGAGAGGAGACGGCGGGGAGGGAAAAGGATGAAGCTGTTTGCTTTATTTTTATCTCCTGTTCCCCCTGACCGCCGCGACCTGTCTCCTCATCCATTCCCTCGCATGCACAGGATAAAAAAGGAGGTAGTCAGGCAGGAGGAGGAAGGGGCTCAGGAACGCACTCCTTCAACCCTGATTCATGATTAAGATCGAGTCTACATCCCCTCATGAACGATTCTCAAGCCTCCTGCCTCGCCCTGCTTCATTCCCTCCCTCCTCCCCCTCTCTCTCCTCTCCCTCCACCACTCACGACGGGAGGAGGAGGAGAAATAGCAGGAGAATAAGAGAGGGGAAGAGCAGGAGTGTAACGGAACAGAGATGAGGGAAAGGAAGGAGAAAGCAGAGAGTAGGAGAGAAGGGAAAAGTATAAGACGAGGTCGGGAAAGAAGGAAAGGGAAGGGGAGACGCAGGAGAGTAAGGAACCAGAGAGGAGGGAAAGAAGGAGTAAACAGAGAGTAGGAGAGAAGGGAAAAATAACATCAGGTGGAGAAAGAGGGAAAGGGAAGGGAGATGCAAGAAGTAACAGGAGAGGAGGGAGAGAAGAAGGAAGAAGAGAGTAGAAAAGGAAGGAAAGAAAAAGAAAACCAGGAGCAGGAAGGACGAGGGTAAGGAAGGGAAGAATAATGAAGGTAATAAGGGTAAAAAGGAAAGGAAAACGAGGGTAAGAAAGGCGAAAAACGAGGGAGAGGAACAGAAGAGTAAGGAAGGAAAAGAAACAAGAAGGAAAGGAAGAAAGGAACAGGAGAGTGATGGAGGAAAAGAACCAAAAAAGGAAAGGAAAGGAGGGGAGCAGAAGGGAGTGGCGAGCTGTAGTTAGATGGATGTCGGGAGGGGTTGCATTCTACGTCAGGCAGCCGGGCGTTGTTTGCTCTTCGCGTTCGTCTGGCAGCGGCGTCTCTTTGCTTTAGCTTACACCCATCAATGCATCTTACACTGTTTGTCTACCTCCGATGCCCGTCAGCCAGCCAGCCTTGCGTTCCTGTTGACGGCCGTGTTTACATTCCCCCCAATAACAACCCAGCCACTCTACCTCTTAAACTGAAGGGTTGTATAGCGCTTAGGTCAACATTTTTAATCGTTTCTGGATCCCACTACGACTATTTCCCAAGGCCACAGAAAAGAGTAACCTGGTTCTTATTGGTAGTTCTCCAGTTCAAGGTGCAGAAGTCGGGTAAAACTATCAGGAGACGTACTGAATGAGGAATAAAGGGCGGACGGAGAAAAAAATAGAGAAAAGGGAGAGGAAAAGGAAAACAGCCGATGAAAACCCCAACAATTTTTACGAGAGGCTTGTCAAACAGGGGAACTGAGGCCCAGAGACTTTTATATATACGGACTTTAGAATATTTGCTGTGACGCCGGACAGGAGCAACACAAACATTGGTCATTAAATGGGTCGTATTACTGAACATTCTCGCACCCAAGCGCATATATTATTTGATAAGGCTTTCCTAGGAGTATTGGGCATTTCCAGGGGTAGTTTAGGACCCTGGTGGTAGTCTGACCCTTCTTCTGTACCATGAACCTACAGAAACACGCATTAGAACCCGACTGATCTTCTTTTCGGCCTCTGGAAATAGTTGATGTGAGGGGTGGAAGCGTCTGAGAATATCAACTATTATTTATACATTCTAACTATATGTAAAATTGAAATAGAAGAAAGATAATTGACCGGACGACTTCGTAAGCACTCCATACATCTTATAACTAAACAGAGATGGACATGAGAGAAAACAGGACATGAAGGGAAGGAAATGTGTAGGAAAAGGGAGAGGAAGGAAGAGGAAAAAAACAGAAGGAAGGATGGAAGAAAAACAGGAGGGGAGAAAAAGGGAAAGAAAAACATGAAATTGAAATAAGATAAAAATAACGAAACAATGCGACAATATAACAGGACATGAAGGGAAGGAAAATGTATAGGAAAAGGGAGAGGAAGGAAGAGGAAAAAACCCAGAACTAAGGATGAGAGAAAAATAGGAGGGGAGAAAAAGGGAAAGAAAAACATGAAATTGAAATAAGAGAAAAATAACGGAACAATGCAACAATGTAAACACTGATAACATGATCCATACATTCTGACTAGCAAATACTGAATGGCATCACGATAAAAAATAGATAACCATGCGACAGGGTAAGCACTCACAATGCTCCATACACTCTAACTATATATATATTTAACTTTAACACGATAAAGATAATTGAACAAGCGGAAAAAAACAAGGAAAATGTAGGCCATACCAATCCGTACACTCTCACTGTTTACATTACGCTCAGACACAGTTAGCCATTTGTGATAACGAGGAACAGGAATAAAAATAAAAGGGGTAATAATAACCTTTCTCGCATACACGCCCTCCTGCCCCCTCCGCGAGAGTGACGTGCGGAAAACACTTAACACGGGGCGGGACAAAGAAGATTAGCATTTCACATTAGTGTTTTAAATTATATCCACCAAGCTCGACCCATATTTAATGTGCAGATCAGGTGTTGGACGGAGGTGGACCGACTCTGACCACACGAAAAAAAATGATAAATGAATAAAATAAATAAGTAAATACAATAAGGAAATGAAATGATAATAGATGAATGAATAAGATAAAATAAGGAAATAAAGAAGGAAAGGAAAATGAAGAATGTGCCTTTTAAAAAATCGCCCAAAAATGAAGAAAAAGATGTAAAAAGAAAAAAAAATGCCATAGATGAAAAAACGTAAGTAGAGTGAACCATTCCTGAGGCGCCTAAAAATAATACACTTACAAAAAAACGAAAAAAAAAAAAAACAGAACAAGAACATCTTAAAAAAATCTTGGTGTGTGTATGTGTGTTTGTGTATGCGTGAGCGAACGAGAGCGAGACAGAGAGAGAGCAAGAGAGAGAGAAAGCACCGCACCCATTCCTCATATTATAACACCGCCGCGCCTTCCCCCCGAGATTACACTAACTTAGGGCCGCGGTGAGCTGATTAGGCTTCTCGATTTCATTAGAGTAAACCAAGGCGAGCTACGAGCCTCATTAAGTCCCCTTACATCACGCGGCGAGGCGTTACGTACTGCCCAACCCGTCTTAGCCCGAGCAGGTGATGGAAGGTGAAGAGGAGGAGGTGGAGGAGGAGGAGGAGGATGAAGAGGTGGCGGAGGAGGAGAAAAGGGATGAGGAGAAGTAAATTTAATAGATAAGGAGGAGGAGGAGAGGAAAAACAGGAACAGTGGTAATAGAAGTGGAGGTTGTATTAGAAGTAGTAGTAATAGTAGTAGTAGAAGTAGAAACAGAAGAAAGCAATACAATATCAAAATAACTAAGATAAGGACGAGAAGGAGGACAGTGAGGAAAAGAAGGAAGAGGAGAAGATAAATGAGGAAGAATAGGAGGAGCAAAGAAATAAGGAAAAGAGGAAGGAAGGAAATTGTATCCTGAACCAGCGTAAGGACAGGCTTTTCAAGAGGAAGAGCTAAAAAGAAAAGAGGAAGACAAAGAGAAAGAAAAGAAATTGAAGGAAAGATTACAACAAAAATATTGAAGCGAGAACAAACATTAGGATAACAAAGAGAATAAAAAAGAAGGAGTAGGAGTAGGAGGAGAAGGAGGAAGAGGAGGAGAAGAAGGAGGAGTAAAAAAGAGGAAGATTTTTTTGTGGGTGAGGAGGGTGAGGAAGAGGAGGATGAGGACCAGCAAGAGGAGGAGGAGGAGGAGGTACAGGTGCATGGGGGTGGCGGGGGCAGGTGAGGAGGAAGGGGTTCAAATTTCTGTTTACCTGGACGTGCATTTCATTAGCTCGTGTTATTTTTATGCATCGGGCAGGAAGCTTTAATTAACTGGAGGTGCTTCGTTACCTGCGCCCAAATTTCAGGTGTAAATGATGACGTAGGAAAATTATTGGTCACTCAGGATACACCCACCTAATTATGTAAGATGTGTGTGCGTGTGTGCTCGTATGTGTGTGTGTGTGTGTGTGTGTGTGTGTGTGTGTGTGTGTGTGTGTGTGTGTGTGTGTGTGTGCGTGTGTGTGCGTGTGTGTGTGTGTGCTACTATC